>NC_141996.1:3489873-3704873 GCF_049901715.1 Pseudonaja textilis | reverse complement strand
TTCGTTACTTAAACCTGGACGGAAACCCGGTGTCCACCATTGAGAAGGATGCTTTCCTGGGTCTGAAAGGGTTAACTCATTTGTCCCTGAGTGGGATTCACCATCTCTTGGACATTTCGCCTTTTGGCTTCAACGACCTCTCTGCTCTCCAAGTGCTGGACTTGTCCAACAACCCCAATATGAAATCCTTGAACCCCAAGGTTTTCTACAGCCTGAGTTCTCTTCAAGAGCTCAACCTGTCCGGGACGGGAGTGGCCGTGACCTTCTCCAAACCTATGTTGAGATACTTGCCTTCCATCAAGAGCGTGGCCTTGGCCAAGAACATCCGGTGTCTCAAGACCGTTCAGGAAGGACACTACCACCGAGCAGCTGGACCGAGCAAGAAAGAGGTCCTACGATGTCACGGTGCCCATGGATCCATGGCGCCATATGTGTTGTGACTGAGGACCGAGCCTCCGCATGACGAGACTTAAAACAAAACAAAACACAGCCACGAATGTGCCTTCTGTACAAACATTTAATTTATACTTTTTTTGTATATCTCAACTCTTTGTTAACAATAATGGATGGATCAGAGCGCTTGCGAGCCTGGTTTATTTCGGCGGTCCCCCAAATTTCCAGGTCCGTGGACTGCCGGCAGGGCGGGGGTGGTAGAAGCGGGGTGGTTTGGTTCTGAGTAAGGCTTCCTGAGACCATAATTAAGCACCACGCTTAGTCCAAACAAGTCTTGTTTTATTTCAACACTGGGAATTATTTTCATTCCCAGCCGTTAATGAGTCCCAAACAGTCCCTCGAGATAAGCACCCACCTTTCTCTCCTTTGAGTGGCTGCCAACAACTAAAGTGCCAAATGAACTGTAAAAAACGAGCCGAAGTACAAAGTCCACACAGAAGCTTCAAGGTTTAATCCAAACAGAATGAACGACTTTGCTTCCTACAAAGGTTTCTCTACCTTTGCCTGTCCTTTATACCTTATGGGAGGGGCAATCACCTCCAAGCCTTACTCCCAAGTTGCCCCTTTCGTCTTAACTGTTCTTGCCTTCTGGCAGCTCTGTGCATACGCGCACTGGGAACAGGCTCCCTTTGTTCCTCTGCCTCGCTGCTGCCAGACTCTAGAGGCTCCGGAATCAGCACCCCACTCCCAGAGGGTCCTGGCCCCATCTCTGCATTGGATGCAGGACCCTCATCCGAGTCCTCCCCAGACTCCCAGACTGGTCCCCGTTCTTCCTCACTTGTCCGATTCCACTGCCGGCGAACCACAACAGGTTTCGCGTCGACACCTGCCACTTGTGCAAATAGTTCCGGGTGTTTGCACACTCGCCTGCAGCTTGCACACGGCCCGGTTTCTAATAAGCCCATGGACCACTTACCAGTCCGCAGAATGGGTTGGGGGAGGTCCCCCGGTTTATTTGATTCCCTAATCCTCGATTGTTTCTCCTTGAAAACCCTGAGACCACATCTGCGGATCTACCGTGTCCTTCAGATACAAGGAGAGTCCTCAACTTAACGGTTCATTTAGCGACCATTCAAAATTGCAATGGCAGTGGAAAAAAAAGTGACTTGTGCCTGGTTTGCACCCTGTGGGCCATTGTAGCATCTCCATAGTAACACGTGTCAACTAAAAAAATACTCCTTTGGTTTTTTTTTAGTTGCCAGCAGAAAAGGAGTGGGGCAAAGCAGGGCATTCCTTCAATGCCTTAGATCAGTGGCCCCCAACCTTTTTTGTGCCACGGCCCGGTACCAGCATCACAAAATGATCCGTGGCCCGGTACCGGCATCAGCACGCATGACAAGGCAAGGCGAGCCGAGCGACCGGCCAGCCAGCCGTCCCCCGCTTCTCCCCGCCACCTTCAACTCCTCCTTTGTACCTTTGTTGATGGGCTTCGCTTCGGGACGGTCGCTCAGCTCGCCTTGCCTTGGGTGCTGAAAGAATCTCGCGCCTTAGTTTCGTTCGAAGCCGCCCCCCCTTCGATGAAACTAAGGCGCGAGGATTCCTTCAGGACCGAAATGCCGCTTTCCAAACGGAAAAGCTCACCCGGAAGCACTTTCTCATCAAACAAGATGGCGGCGCCCAGCAAACCGGTGGCCCGGTAGGAAATGTTCCACGGACCGGTACCGGTCCGCGGCCCGGTGGTTGGGGACCCCTGCCTTCGATAATCGCCTTGGCAGCCCAAAGCTGTCGACGTGCAACAATATTACTGGAGAGCATGATTGAAGACTCTTGGCTATGAATGTGTCCCATTGGAGAATCCAGAAGGTGAGGGGTGGGGGGAGATGAAGGGGTAAAATGAATGATGTATTTTAGTGTCTACTGCATCCAACTAACACTAACATGGCCACTCCAAATAATTTTTTTTTTTTTTTACCCTGAGAGACGTGGCTAGAGACTTATGATTTGAATGGGGATGGATTCATTGGAGCCCTGACAACACGATCACAATTGGGACTCTTGGCAACTGGCATGTACTTATTGAAGGGTTAACTCATTTTTATCAACCGCGGCGATTCACTTAGCAGCGGTGGCAAGAACGGTCATAAAACGGGCCCAAACTGAACAGAGGTTTTGTGTTTTAACCCCAGAAATACTGGTCTCTATTGCGGTCGTAAGTTGAGTATTGTATTTTACCATCCTGGGAAAAAGAAGTCTACCTTCTTTGAAAAAGAAAAAACCACCACACATTTAACCTTTCTTCTCTCTCCTGGTTTCGGTTGCATCACAGTTAAAGCCGAGTTAAGTTTAAGGCAAACATTTTACGCAGGTCGCTCTCGATGGCCTTTTTCTACCCAGCTGACATTTGGGCTGAAAACAATGTCATTTATTTTTTTGTCTTGGCAAGAGTGGCCAAGTCTTGAAGAGGCAGATTTCAACTATAGTTCTCCGGATCCAGCCGGATAAGATGAGAAACTTTTCCTGCCAGCTTGGATGTCAAAAATTTCCAAGCTTCAAGAAGAAGAAATAACTCCCCAAAGAGAACAGATTTGAAAAAGTGATGATCTAAGCAAAATTTCCAAGATTCCTGCAATTTAACCTTTTTTTTTTTTTTTTAAGAGTCTGCCTGAAAAGGTAGCGTTTCAATTTTCTTGGGGTTTGATCTACATACATACATACATATATTTATTTTGGGTGGAAAACTGAGCTCATGTATATTTCTTTTGCGTCCATGCAGAATTTTGCTAAGGTTTTTTTTTTTTTAAAAATAAATAAATAGGTATATCGATGTAGCTTTGCTCAACCGAGTAGAACGGCTTACAAGTCGTCCTCGACTTAATGACCACAATTTGGAGCCCAGAATTTCTGCTGCTAAACAAAAGCGCCATTAAATGTGTTTCCCACCCACCCAACCCCCATTTTACGACCTGTCTTGCTGCATTCGTTAAGCAAATCGTTGCAGTTGTTAAATTGGTTGCTCACGGTCGTTAAGTGAATCTGGCTTCCCTGTTGATTCTGCTTGCCAGAAGGTAGCAAAAAAGGGAATCCCATGTGACCTTCAGGACACTACAACGGTCGTAAATACGAGTCGGTTGTCAAGCATCCGAGTGGAAAATCACGTGACTGCAAGGGACGTAAGTGTGAAAAACGATCATAAAGTAACTTTTTCAGTGCTGTTCTGACATTGAACATCACTAAATGAACTGTTGTAAGTCAAGGAGCCCCCTGTATTATTTTCCCATATAGCCTTGGGGTGTTTTTGTCCAAATTTCTCCATGGTTGGCTGATTGCATTCTAACACAGGAATGTGTTCCAAGGAGTTTAAAGTTTTAAAATCAGAGTTCCCTCAATTTATTTTCTTTTAAAAAAGCCAGAAATCCATAAATGACAAGTAGAGTCTGTATTTAAATAGGGATGTCGGGATTCCGGCAGTTACCCCTGATTAAATCATGAGTCTTGAGTCAAAACTTCCAAAACTTGAAGATCTATTAGGAGCAAACATGCTCGTGCTACCTGGGTGTAGCAAACTCTGAGACACATCATTCATTGTCACCCTTGACCCTGGTTTTCCCCCACACCTCTGGGTGTATCATAATTCATATTCTCCAATGGGACACCTCCATAGCCCAGAGTCCTTAGTCATGTAAGAATTCAGTAAGAATTGTACGCGGCAGAAACTTCAGTCACCTAGTTACTATCTTTGAAAAACCATGTATGGAATGCACTTTCTATTTCCAAGCTGCCGCACTGCTCTTCCAAACCCCTTTCCCCCCCTCCCTTGCCTAAAATGGGGCAAAACTCCCTTGACAAATGTCTCACTTAAGAACATAAACTCTGGGCTTGATTGCAGTCGTAAGGCGAGCCCATTAAAAGCCACTGGTTGCGGCTTTTAAATTCTCATTAAGAAATCTGCCTGCAAATGCCTTACTTAGTACGTTCACCTCCTGCCAGGCTCCCACGCTTAATTTGCAAGCTGACCAACATAAGAATCAGGATTCCAGCAGTTACTCCCCCAATTAAATCCTGAGTTTCGTGCCAAACTTCCAAAACTTAAAAAAGGATTTATTTGGGAGTTAACATATCCGACACCGCCTGGGTGTAGGCGACTCTGAGGCACATCATTCATTGTCACCCTCGACCCTGGTTTCCTCCATCCCCTGGGTGTATCGTTATTCATATTCTCCAATGGGACACATCCATAGCCCAGAGTCATCAATCGCGCTCTCCAGTTAGAATTGAAACTATGTTATATGGGATGTGTCCTATTGGAGAATATGAATTATGATACACCCAGGGGGTGGGGGGAAAACCAGGGTCAAGGGTGAAAATGAATTATGTACCTCACAGTCTGGCTACACACAGGCAACGCCACATCTTCTAACTCCCAATACATCTTTTTGGCGTTTGGCTAGAGACTCGTGATTTAATTGGGGTTAAGTGTCGGAATCCTGACAATAGGTCTCTCCACCCTACACAATCTCTTCATTCTTCCCCTTTTCCCTAACGATGAATGCAATGAAAGTTTAAACAAACAAACAAAAATTCTTCTGTATAAGAAAAATCCCCTTCCAGAGAAATTCGATGAGGCGTGATCTCGTTGACCTGGCCTGACTTTTGAGCTCGACAAAAATGCAATTTAAGAGCTCGACAAAACTGCAAAAATGCAGCCTCCCTATACAACAGAGCTAAATCACACACACACACACACACCAATAAAAGTAATCATTAAAACCTAGCTCGGCTGTGATATTTAAATGTTGTCACTGCTTTTCCCAAGCAGGTTTGTATGAACCCGAGGCGTCTGGGAGGGTTTCTTAATTTCTCTACGCAACTCTGCAAAAGTTTGTTTATTTATCCTTCACGTTTTCCCTTGGAGAAAAAAAATATATTGTCAGGGGTGTTTTCGGCCCACTCTCGAAGGAAGTGAGAAGTGCCAAAGATTGCCTAACCCTGGACAGGAAATAGGAAGAATTGGACAATCCTTGGCTTTGTTCCCAGGTCTTCTTTCTCTGCAACATCCTGGTTTACTTAGGGGAGGGGTGGAATCCATAATGAAAAGGAGGATACGACAGCAGTCTTCCAACGTTTGAGGGGTTGCCCCAAAGAAGAGAGGGGTCAACCTATTCTCCAAAGCACCTGAAGGCAGGACAAGAAGTAATGGATGGAAACTCATCAAGGAGAGAAGCAACTTAGAATTAAGAAGAAATTTCCAGGCTGTGAGAACAATTAACCAGTGCAACTACTTGCTACCAGAAGTTGTGAATGCTCCATCAGTGGAGATTTTTAAGAAGAGATTGGATAGCCATTTGTGTGAAATGGGTCTCCTGCTTGGACAGGGGTTTGGACTAGATGACCTCCAAGGTCCCTTCCGACTCTTCTTATTCTGTTAAGTCTGAAATCCTTGACTTACAACAACCATTAGGACCAGAATTTATCTTGCTACCCGATGTGATAATAAAGCACAACTTGGTCGCTTAGCAACGGCAATCCCATTAGTAACCAAATTCCATGGTTGTTAGGCAAGGCAACTTCCTGCTGGCTTTCCCAAGTAGTCAGTGGAGAAGCCAGCAGGAAGCCGGGAGTCCCAGATTGGCAGGCAGGTGAGTGAGTATTGCTGGGTGGAAAGGCTGTGAAATGGGACGCAGAGATCCAGGAAGGTGCAAGGGGGTTGCACAAGACCGCAACGAGGGTATAAGGAAAACGAGGCAAGGAATGGGGACCATGTACCACGCTGTGTAAGGGTGCAAAGGAAATATGGCGAGGGGAGGGAAGAGTGCAAAGATTGCACGAGAGTGCAAAGTAGAAGCAGTGAGAAAAATGAGGTTGCAATGGAGTGTACAAAGGTGCAAGGGAGGCACAGGGAGTTGTTTGTAGGCTAAACAGGGAAGCGGGGCGGGGGGAAATCCCAGAAAAATATAATTTTAAAAATGAAATTCAACGTAGAGAAAAGTAAAGTCTTACACTTAGGCAAGAAAAACCGTAAGACTGGGTGAAACCAGGTTCAATAGCAGGAACTGTGACAGGGACCTTAGAGTCTTAGTGGCAACCAATTAAACATGAGCCAGCCATGTGCAGCAGCACCAGCCAAAAAAGCCAATGCAATCCTAAATTGCATTAACAGAGGGATTTAATCAAGATCAAGGGAGGTACTATTACCACTCTATAAAGCCTTAGTAAGACCACACTTGGAATCCTGCATCCAGTTTTGGTCACCACGGTATAAAAAGGATGTTGAGACTCTAGAAAAGTGCAGCGAAGAGCAACCAGGAGGATGAGGGGACTGGAGACTAACACCTACGATGAACAACTGCCGGAACTGGGAATGATTGGTCTATGAAGAGAAGGACCAGGGGAGATAGGAGAGCTGTGCTCCTATATTTGAGGGGCGGCTCCAAAGAGGAAGGGGTCAAGCTATTTTCCAAGGCACCCAAAGGCCAGACCAGGAATCATGGATGGAAACTGGTCAAGGAGAGATTCAACCTGGAAATAAGGAGAAACTTTCTGACAGTGAGAACAATCAAACGATGGAACAGAAGTTGCCTTCGGAAGTTGTGGCATCTTCATCCCTGGAGGCTTTCAAGAAGAGGCTGGACTGCCATCTGTCCGAAATGGCGTAGGTGCTCCTTTTTGGGCGGAGGGTTGGACTAGATGACCTACAAGGTCCCTTCCAACTCTGTTCATCCGTTAAACTCCTTCAGTAAACCCACATGGATGATTTGGCAAAAGTCAGCAGGAGTCTAGCTTGCCTAAAAGGAGAGTTCACATGTTATGGTCTATCCAGAAAATATAATGCAGTTTGCTTAACATCACTGATTACTGATAAAAACAAAATATTTTGTAGCTCAGGGTTGAACTATGGAGTTCTCTGAGCTTGACTGTTTTCTTGCAGACATTTCATTACCGAACTAGGTAACATCAACAATGCTGGAAGGGAGTGGGGTTTGTTCCTAATTTATATACTTAGTACAATCATATATGCTAAGATTGGCTAATATTTGGAATAGACTCTCCTGCTCGGGCAAGGAGTTGGACTAGATGACCTCCAAGGTCCCTTCCAACTCTGTTATTCTAAGTGATTGCCGAACTTCATTGAACTTGAAAAGGTAAGCAAGGTTTGAGAGGAACAATGCATGGATAGGAGGCCACCAAGTCCCAAGACCTATAAGCTGGTGAATGAGAAGTAGTCCTTGACATATGACAACAATTGAGGCCAACGTTTTTGTTACTAAGCAAAACAGTTGTTAGATTCAGTTTTGCTCTGTTTTTTTTTAACCTTTCTTGCCACAGTTGTTGTGAATTACTGCAGATGTTAAATGAATAAATCTGGTTTGGATATTGACTTTGCTTGTCAAAAGGTCACAAAAGGGAATCACTAACCTTGAGACACAACGGTCATAAATACGAACCAGTTTGCAAGTGTCTTGAGACACAACAACGGTCATAAATACGAACCAGTTTGCAAGTGTCTTGAGACACAACGGTCATAAATACGAACCAGTTTTGCAAGCGTCTGGATTTTGATCACATGACCATGGGGATGCTACAATGGTGGTAAGTGTGAAAAATGGTCATAAGTCACTTTTTAAAACCCGGTTATAATTTGAACGGTTCCTAAAACCTACGGTTTGATGGCCATCTGCTGATCTTCAAGGCTTTATGAGAGGAAAAATATTCTGAATTTCTCAGGGGGAATTTTTTTCCCCCCTCTTGGGGCTTCTGCAAAACCTTTGAGTTCAAATCATTTTTCGGGGAGCTCCATTTATCTTTTCTCTGTATAAAATGATGCTTTTTTTTATGTCCAAGAGAAATCTTGGCAGCTGTTAGGGCTCCCTCACTGGAAGATAAATGGGATTTCTTGATCCCGAAATCAGTGGAGATCCAGTGCCCCCTTCTGGATTGGCCTTGATCGCTCAGCCTTGCATTATCCACGGCTGAACAACGCTAGATAATTAATCCAACAACCGAGATTTAAGTAAGCAGTGTTTCTCAGTCTGGGCCCCTTTAAGACGTGCGGACTTCAACTCCCAGAATTCCCCCCACCCAACATGGCTGGCTGTGGAATTCTGGGAGTTGAAGCCCACATACCAGAAAATAAGGATGAAAAACTCTCATCTGGACTGGAGCATTTATCGGTAGTCCTGGACTTACAAGAGTTCATTTAGCGACCGTTCAAACTTAGAGCGGCACTGAAGTGACTTACGACCGCTTTTCACACTTAATGACCGTTGCAGCATTCCCCCATGGTCAACGCGATTCAAAATTCAGATGCTTGGCAACCAACTCATATTTATGACGGCTGCAATGTCCCGGGGTCATGTGATTTACCCCCTTTTTGTGACCATCTGACAAAGTGGAGGGGGAAGCCCCGTTCGCTTCACAACCATGCTACTCCCTGAACAACTGCAGTGATTCACGCAACGACGGTGGCAAGAAAGGTCGTAAAAGGGGGCAAAAGTCACTTAACCAATGTCTCAGCAAATTTTGTGGTTCGCCGGCAGCAGGTGCGGATGGCTGAGGTCTTGGAGAGCAAGGACTCAGATGAGGGGCCCGCGTGGGATGCAGGGATGGGGCCAGGACCATCAGGGAGTGGAGTGCAGCCTTCAGAGTTGGTGGAGGCTGTCAGCAATGACGAGGAGGTTCCCGAGGAGCCTGTGCTCAGTGCGTGTGCACGCAGGACTGCTCGAAGGAGAGAGCAGCAGCACAGGAGACTCAGGAGTAAGGCTGCAAGGTAATGGCCCCTCCCTTCAGAAATAAAAGCCAGCTGAGAAACCGGAGTTCTTTGCAGGAAGCAAAGAAGTTTTTGCGCTCAAGTCTAGTGGACGTTCAGGCTCTCTTAGTTTGTGTTTGGAGACTCTTCGTGTTTGGAATATTTCTTGGCAATTTTATCTAGTGTTCTTGGCAGCCTTGCACCACCTTGGCAAGGCTCGTCCTTATCAGAGACAATTAGTTTGAAACAACCTTTTAACTGGGAAGGAACGGAATTCGTAAAGAATCATTAAAAGGTTTTGCTGTTACCTCCATTTTGTGTTTGTTTCCTTGGAACAAGGTTTGGGTTGGAACAGCAACAGAAATTTTGGGCTCTGTTGAAGCAGTTCCCATGCCTCCGAATTTTAATTATGTGACAATAGGGAAGCTGCAACAGCCATAGGTGTGAAAAAGCGATTGTCCTAAGTCACTTTTTTCAATGTCGTTGTAACTTCGAATGGTCAATAAACAAACGGTTGAAAGTTGAGGAATACCTGCATGTATTTGTTCTGAAGGCTTAATCTCTGTCCTTCCGCAACTATTCTATTTGTAGTCATTGTCAGGTCCTGCTTTGCTTGTCACTTTTTTTATTATTATTTTTTAAATATTTTATTGAACAAAGCAGTTAAAAATATTGAACACAGTGAAGTCAGTTTGACATAACTTTTTGGTCAGTATCGCATATATATATATATATATATATATATATATATATATATATATATATATATATATTTGGCTTTGTATGTATGTGTGTGTGTGTGTGTGTGTGTGTATATATATATATATATATATATATATATATATATAGAGAGAGAGAGAGAGAGAGAGAGAGAGAGAGAGAGAGAGAGACACATTCGGCTTTGTTCGGCTATTTTTCCACGTCATTGTAGAAGTGTGCTTTTAAAGATTCGGTAGAATCTCATCTGCCATCATCAGGCTTCTGTATTGTGTTCATCTGTGAGTTAGACTTTACAGCCGTTTCAGTTTTAAATTTGGGGCAGCCTATTGCTGTGCCAGAATGGTTTTTTCTTCATCCTGATTGGTTGGGAGTCTTGGTCTGTGTTTATTGGTCTTGGAGTTTGCTGTGTTCTGCTTGATTGGTGCTTCTAATATCTTTTCTGTCTGTTTTGTGGCTTTTTTTGGGTGTCTTGATTGGCTGGCAACATTGTAGTTTCCTTGATTGGAGGCCTTTGTGCAGCTTGGCTCCAAGTAAATGGACGGCTATCATTAGTTAGGAAGCTAGGTTTCACCTGGGTGCCTGGTTGGGGTGTGTTTGAGCTGGAGGTATCAGGGGATCTGTTGGTGTCCAGATGTTTGCCTGCCTTTTGTGGCGTGGAGATTTTTTTGTTTGTGAGTGCAGGCTTCAAACGATTGACAGTCTGGTGGAATCATCTCTTCTATTCATGCTTTCTGGTCTTTTTTCAATCTCTATGGCTTCTCTGATGATTCTGTGGCTGGGGTTTTCCATCGTGGCTAGGGTTTTGGTGCCACTGAAGTTGATGCTATGACCTGTGGCTTTCATGTGTTGGACTAGTGAGGAAGTGTGTTCCAGCTTTTGACTGCATTTTTGTGTTCATCCAGGCGGGTACTTATTCTTCTATGGGTCTGTCCCATGTATGTGGCTGGCCAGGCATGATGCATCAGGGGACTTCATAAATGCCTTGGTTTTCCAGGTCAATTTTATCTTTGGGGTTTCTTAGGATGGCTGCCATTTTCCTGTCTGTTTTGAAGGCAGTCTTGATGTGATGTCTGTGTAGTATCTTACTAATTTTGTCTGTAGTATCTCTTATGGAGGGCAGGACAGCTGTTCCATAGGTCTGTTCATCTTCTAGGTCTCCATTATGTCTCAGCGTGTTTTTGTGGATCAAGCCGGTGATTTCGCTTTTGTGGAAGCCGTTGGCTGTCAGTACTTTAGTCTAAACTATTATATTTCCAACATCGTTGGTCCTCTTTTCATCTCATCCATTCATTTACCCTCTCAGCAACTCCTTTCCCAACTTAAAACCTTCCTTCCTGCTCCCACCAGTGATAGAATCTATCCCAAATTGCATAATATGCCGATTCACCTTCATTTTTCACTTCTAGAGTTAGCTTGTCCATTTCAGTGCATATCAATATTATGTTTATTACTTCGTCTATCGCTCGGTATGTTTGTCTCCTTCCAGTTCTGGGAAAATGCTATCCTTGCCGCAGTAATAATAGATATAATCAAATATAGCTTATCCTTATTGTATTTTATTGACATGATTCCTAATAGAAAGCATTCTGGTACACGATCTAGTTTAAAGCCCAACATTTCCTCCAGCCACTTCCCTGTCCTGAGCCAAACCTCTTGTGTTTTTTTGCAGCTCCACCACACATGGTAATATGTTCCCCGCTCCACTGAGCATTTCCAACAATTTGGGGACTGGCTTTTATACATCTTAGCCAATCTGGCTGGTGGAAGATGCCATTGACAAAACATTTTGAGCAAATTTTCCTTATATGCAGTGGCCGTGGTAAATATTTTTACTTCTTTCCCATATTGTTTGCCATTGATCCAATTTAATGCTGTATCTGAAATCTCTGGCCCATAGCACTGCAGACTCCTTTACTTATTCTTCCTCTAATTTATAGGCTATCAGAAATTTGTAAATTTTCCCTATTAATTTATCCTCTGATCCTAACAGAATTTTGTCTGAAACTGTTTCTTGCATGTTAATTCCCCATTCTTTTTTTATCCTTTTTATACCTTGTAAACTGTAAATATTCCCACCACTCTAAATCCATCCCATGCTGCTTTAGGTCCTGTCTAGTTTTTAACTCGCTTGTCACATTTTTTTTTATGTACTACCCATGTAATAACATATATTTTAGCTTTGTCCAAATAAACCAACTTTATATCTCTTCCTTTTGCTCTGAACAATTTTGTCTATGGAGTTTTAACAATTCTGTTCACTAATAGTGTCTCCAAACTTGATATAATTTCTTTTCAGAATCACCTTCATCCCTTTTATAAATCCATTATCCAAGTTGCTATTCTGGTTTCTCATTTGCACATCTCCTTTAATTATGAAGACATGACTTGGTTCCTTTTGTGTATCCATCTTTTTTCCATATCATTAATCATTTTTAAATCTACTTTTGAATCTGCCTGTTACAGCCTTATCTAATAAAACTTGTTCCTCTTCCATAACACTGTTTAAATTGAGTTTTATGACAGTAAATCATGTTAAAAGTAACCTTGGTGGATTGTTCCCAAATATCCTTGAATTCTATCGTATTCTGTCATATTTGTGGGTCTCTTTTTTAAGATGGATCTTTAATTCTTTCTGGTTCCCTTTAGCGTGCAAACCTTCAAAGTCTCATCATGTTTTTTCCCCTAATCAACAGCATTGAATGGGAAGCTTTCTAACAATATACTAGAATACAGGTAGTAGGTGAGGCCCTTGTTAAGCGAGTTTTTGCTTTATTTTACGACCTTCCTTGCCACAGCTGTTAAGCGAATCACTGCAGCTGATAAGTTAGGAACGCCGTTGTTAAGTGAATCTGGCTTCCCCATTGGCTTTGCTTGTCTGAAGGTTGCAAAAGGGGATCACCTGACCCCAGGATACCACGACCGTCATAAATATGAGCCAGCTGCCTGGGACCTGAATTTTGATTACATAAGCCATGCATCTGAATTTCGATTATGTGACCATGGGGATGCGGCAACAGTCGTAAGTCTGAAAAATGGTCATAAGTCACTTTTTTCAGTGCCGTTGTACGTTCGAAAAAAATAATTAAGTGAATGTTGTAAATCGAGGACTATCTGTATATTCATTTATGGCTACTTGAAATGTGAGGCTTACCCTTCCATATTTCCCCACCTGCTCCTGAATAAAACTTTATTTTATGGTCATATTTGTTGGGGGGCGGGGAGAAAGAAATTGGTGATATATCTAGAATAATAAAACTTTATTTTATGGTCATATTTTGGGGAGAAAAAGAAATTGGCAATATATCTAGAATCTATAAATATATCACCAATTTCTTTCTCCTCCCGCCCCCAAAATATGACCATAAAATAATGTTTTATTCACCCTCACCTCTTATTAGTACCTAGATTACTGTTTTGGCACCCTTGTCAACTTTAAGCCAGTTTGACTTCCAGAATCCCCCAGCCAACATTCTGCAAGCCCTTCCCCGACCTCCATGAGGGCGAGCATCTTGAGATGCCTGTGAGGCCCAATACTGGGTGGAGACCAGCGGGAACAGAAGGCCCGACGGTCGCCATAGCAACGGCCAGACACGGCCCTTGAAACCTCGCGAGCCGTCGCCGAGGCAACGTAGAAGGCCCCCCCCGCCCCACCCCGGGCCGGCAAGTCTCGAAGGCGATTCGTCGCCGGTCGCCGTGGCAACGTAGAAGCCCCGGCCCGGCAAGCCTTGCGGGCGGTTCGCCTTTGGTCGCCATGGTGACGTAGAGGCCCTGCCCGCCAGGCCTAGCAGGCGGGCCTCCCGCCGCCGCCGCTGCTGCCGCCGCCCCTGCCCCGCCTCAAGCCGGCGGGAAGGCGGGGTCAGCTCGCCCGAGGGCCCCGAAAAAGAGCGGATGCGGCGGCAGGCGCTTCCTTTCCTTCACTTTTGGCCCTCCGACCGGCCATGGCTCCCGCCGGCGACCGCACCGGCTACTGGGGCCCGCCGACGTCCACCCTCGACTGGTGCGAGGAGAACTACGTCGTGTCCTTCTACATCGCCGAGTTCTGTGAGTATGGAGGCGGCTGGGTTGGGCGGGGGGCAGGTGCGCTTTCCCTCTTGGAGCCCCCCCCCTTCTCCCAGGCCGTGGGGTGATGGAGGGGGGGGCTCATTAAATTATTGGGGGGAGAGCGGCCTCGCCCCCTTAGCCTTGAAGCGTTTCATCTTTGCAAGGGGGGGGAGTGTTCAAGGGGTTCGGCTTTGGCAGAAGCCACCCCCACCCCCGAGGTTATTTTTGGGGTGTGTGCAGGTTCCCCATAGGAATTGCTTAAGGGGAGGGTCTTCCCCCCATTCCAGATCCTTCTTTCCCCCCCACCCCATTGTGGAAGACTGGAACTATGGGGCGGGGGGGGGAGGGGGGGAATCTTTGGAAAAGGTTGGGGCAATAATGAGAAAGAGCATCTTGGGTGGTCAGAATAACAGCTGGAAGGGGCCTTGGAGGTCATCTAGTCCAACCCCTCCCCGCCGCTCAAGCAGGAGACCCTATACCATTCCAGACGTATGGTTTGTCCAATCTTTTCTTTAAAAAAAAACTTCCAGTCATGGAGCCTTCACAACTTCGGGAAGGCAAGCTCTTCAGAGCAAGAGAGTTGGAAGGGATCCCTGAAGATCTTCTAGTCCAACCCTCCCTGCTCACGCAGGAGAAACGGTATCGTTTCAGACAAAGGATTGACGGGGTCTCTTTTTGAAAGCTTCCACTGATGGAGCACCCGCAACCGGAGGCAAGCTATGCAGAATAAAAGAATCAGAGAATTGGAAGGGACCTTGGAGGTCTTCTAGTCCAACCCCCTGTTTGAGCAGGAGACCCTATTCCCTTCCGGACAAATGGTTGTCCGATCTCTTCTTGAAAACCTCCAGGGACGGAGCACCCACCCACTATCCCACTATCTGTTGCTTCTTGTCCTGCCTTCTTCAGGGGCTTTGGAGAATAGCTTGACCCCCTCTTGGTAGGAGATTATCTGGGGATACCTGCCCCCCCCCCAATAGTCTGTGGGGAAGGGTTTGTCTGTGTTTCCTATTTTGTAGCTTTGCATGGCATGTTGAGGGCTGACTTCTGGAACGGTTGACCCTGGACCCGTTTGTGGGAAGAGGCTTAAAGGAACTGAAATGAATGAGTGAATGCTTTTATTGGCCAAGTGTGATTAGACACACAAGGAATTTGTCCTGGCGCAAAATACTCTCAGTTGTACATAAAAAGAAAAGATAACATTAGTCAAGAATCCTCAGGCACAACACTTAATGATAGTCATAGGGTACAATAAGCAATCAAATCATACTAGGAAACAGTCCATAAGAATAGTTAGGATGCAAGCGACAAAGTTACAGTCATACAGTCACAAGTGGGAAGGGATGGGTGATAGGAATGATGAGAAGATTTAATAATAGTAATGCAGACTTAGTAAATAGTTGGACAGTGACAAAAACTGTCCTTGTGTGTCTAGTTGTTCTGATATGCAGTGCTCTGTAGTGTCATTTTGGGGGAAGGAGTTGAAACAGTTTATGTCCGGGATGTAAATATTTTCACAGCCCTCTTTTTGACTCGTGCAGTATACAGATCCTCCATGAAAGGCAGGTTGGTAGCCATTGTTTTTTCTGCAGTCCTAATTATCTTCTGAAGTCTGTGTCTGTCTTGTTGACATAGGTGCCTAAAATTTCTAAGACTGAAAGCACTCGTTGCCCTGTTTAAAAAAAAATAAATGAGAAGTTTCTCAGGTTGAACTTGGCTCCTCGCAGCTTCATGTGTGCATCTGTGTAGTTTTCTCGGCATTTGTGCTACTTTCTTCCCAGAGTCTTCCCCTCTCAATGTACAGCCTTCTGTAGATTTCTTGGTGGTCTCTCGTCCGTGAGAGGCATTCAGCATTCTTTTGGCATCGGTCAAGTTATGAGAGTGCTGCTCCTTAACACCTTCCCATGCTCCAAAAAATAAATTAAAAACTTGAAAAGTTTCACTCTATGGGTGGGTGGGGGGGGGACACTTGTAGTTAATGGATTTCTTATAGTACAGCTTTAAAAAAGGAAAATAATAATGATACTATTATTACAGGCCTTTCCTACAATCAGACCATTAAATTATACAGAGAGTTAATTTTCTGGTTAAAATTTACAAATGGGGCAAATGATTCCAGCAGTCAAAGTTTCCTATCCAACAATACAGCAGACTCTTATAGCGACTTCTGGAACTATAGAATGTTTTTTTTTTTTCTATAGGTCAGGCGTGGGTGGAAAAGATCTTCTAATTTCTACTGCAATTTGGGAGCTGAGATTTTTGCAAAAGAATAATACTACATTAAACAAAGCTTCAGCAAATGCTGCCTTTAAAACTAAGTTTGGCATGGCATTTAAATGTTGCTCCTGCTTTTCCCAACCAGATTGTATGAATACAGTGTTCTACAGTTGTGCATTAAGAAATTCCGCTGATGCGCTTTTACTTTTAAAACTTGCTGATCTGTCAGGTTTTTGAAAACAAATTAGCAAACTGGTCAAGCGTATTAAAAGCAACTCACCCTTATAAATATCAGAAGGAGTCTGGTAGCATCTTTTCCAACAGACGTGTGTTTTACTAACCGGCGTAAGGTTTCATGAGGGCATACGTCACAGCAACATGGCTTTTAATAAAATACCAGTAGTCCTTGACTTGCGACCACAATTGAGCCCACAGTTTTGTTCCAAGTAAAACAGTCAAGTGAGTTTTGCCCCATTTTACAACCTTGCTACAGATGTTAAATGAATCACTGCAGTTATTAAATTAGTCACACGGTTATTAAGTGAATCTGACTGATTAACTTTGCTTGTCAGAAGGTCGCAAAAGGGGATCACACAACCACCACCCCCCACTCATGGGGATGCTGCAATGGTCCTAAGTCTGAAAAAATGGTCACAAGTCACGGTTTTCAGCGGTGGTGTAACTTCGAATGGTCATAAGCCGAGGACTAATGTTAATTGGAAAAGGTACTGCCAGAAATCCTCCTGTTTATTATTACCATTCCAAGCCATACATCCTTCTACTTCTGCGTTGGCTACTCTTATCATATGAGATGTTTGTCACAATCATTCTTTAGCCCTTTAAGAAGAAGATGATGATGATGTTGGACAAGAAGAAGGTGAAGCAAAATAATCCTAAAAGTTAATTTCATGTAGCCATTCCAAAAAGTACATCTTGACAAAGGTTCAAATTCCAATGTCAGTACCACAAGTAAGTTAGGAAACACTCTTGTGGGATTACACAAGCTGTGTATCTTAAACTTGCTGAAGATAGTGTTTGATAGTTTACAGCGAGCCAATCATATTCCAGATAGCTGTATCTTATTATTTACCAAAAATACATTATTACACTATATCTGTTTTTATGATTGTTCTGTTGCTGTGTTTGCTGCCTGTGCCTTCCATTGATATCACAAAGAAAATTCTGGGATACGATCTATCTTGTTTGGGGAATGTCACCTTTTATGGACATTATGAGAGGGAAATTTAATATACTTTATTGATACATATATGAAGCTCCTGTTTCAAGAAAGTTCTCCATTCTTCCAGCTGATGAACAGGGTTTTTTTTTAATTCTGCTAGGCATTTTAGAAAAGAATAGGAATAGGAATGGAATAGAACAGAACAGAATTCTTTATTGGCCAAGTGTGATTGGACACACAAGGAATTTGTCTTGGTGCAGATGCTCTCAGTGTACATAAAAGAAAAGATATATTTGTCAAGAGTCGAGAATCATCAGGTACAACACTTAATAATAGTCATAGGGTACAATAAGCAATCAAACCATACTAAGAAACAGTCCATATAGAGTGTAAGGATACAAGCGACAAAGTTACAGTCATATAGTCACAAGTGGGAGGGGATGGGTGATAAGGAGTGATGAGAAGATGAATATTAATAGTGTAAATAGTGTAAATAGTTGGACAGTGTTGAGGGAATTATTTGTTTAGCAGAGTGATGGCGTTCGGGGAAAAACTCTTCTTGTGTCTAGTTGTTCTGGTGTGCAGAGCTCTGTAGCGTCGTTTTGAGGGTGGGAGCTGAAACAGTTTATGTCCAGGATGTGAGGGGTCTGTAGGTATTTTCACAGACCTCTTTTTGACTCGTGCAATATATACAGGTCCTCCATGGAAGGCAGGTGGGTAGACATTGTTTTTTCTGCAGTCCTAATTCCTCTCTGAAGTCTGTGTCTGTTCTGTTGGGTTGCAGAACCAAACCAGGCAGTGATAGAGGTGCAGATGACAGACTCCGTAATTCCTCTGTAGAACTGGATCAGCAGCTCCTTGGGCAGTTTGAGCTTCCTGAGTTGGCGCAGAAAGAACATTCTTTGTTGTGTGTTTTTGATGACGTTTTGGATGTGAGGTGTCCATTTTAGGTCTTGTGATAGGATAGAACCTAGAATTTTTACTTAGCACAGTTGCCACAGAAGCGAGATGCCAAATTATTTATCATAGACGACCCTTCAGACTTGACCAGTCCTTATGTTTCTTCTTCCCGTTTCTACTTTATGCAGAACCCAAGTTTGTTGTTATGCAGGTGGCCCTCGAGTTACAACGGTTGGTTTTAGTGACCGTTCAAAGTTACAACGGCACTGAAAAAGGTGACTTAGGATCATTTTTCACACTTAACAACCATTGGGGCATTCCTATGGTCAGGTGATCAAAATCCAGCCGCTTGGCAACTGACCCATATTTATGACGGTTGCAGTGCTCCAGGGTCACGTGTTCCCCTTTTGTGACCTTCTGACAAAGCAACCAAATGGGGAAGCCATTTTTTCTTAACAACCGTGCTACAAACTTAACTGCAGTGATTCACTTAACAACAGTGGCAAGAAAGGTCGTAAAATGAAAGGGCAAAATTCACTGAACGAATGTCTCAACAGAAGTTTTGGGCTCAGCTGTGGTCGTACGTCGAGCTGTGGTCATACGTACCTTCCCTCAAAACGACACTATAGAACACTGCACACCAGAACAACTAGCCACAAGGACAGTTTTTCCCCGAAAGCCATCACTCTGCTAAACAAATAATTCCCTCAACACTGTCCAACTATTTACAAAGTCTGCACTATTATTTCTGTTAATCTTCTCATCACTCCTTATCCCCTCCCACTTGTGATTGTAGGACTGTAACTTTGTCGCTTGTATCCTTATGATTTATATGGACTGTTTCCTGGTATGATTTGATTGCTGATTGTACCCTATGATTATCATTAAGTGTTGTACGTTATGATTCTTAACTCTTGATGAATGTCTCTTTTCTGTTATGTACACTGAGAGTATTTGCATCAAGACAAATTCCTTGTGTGTCCAATCACACTTGGCCAATAAAGAATTCTGTTCTGTTCTATTCTATTCTATTCTATTCTATTCTATTCTATTCTATTCTATTCTATTCTATCTGTAGTCAGATGAGGCCAGCTTTGGTGGAGCACCAATTTTAGGTATTCCCCTCCAGGCACAGGGCTGAAATGTGCGATGGCTGAGGCGATTTTTCCAGTGATCGCTGATTACAGTGACCAGAGGATTGCAGAAAAACACACACACACACACACACACACACACACACACACACACAAGTTCTACCAACGGCTCTTTTTCTGTAATCTCGATGAAGATCTCAAAATATTGGGCAACTAGCCTTGTAAATGTGCAAGCTTGTGCTGTCTGTCCCAAAGTGAGGTCATCGAATCAATATGCGTACGTCCGAGGCAAGGAACAGTTTGTGAGAATCCAAAGTCGGCAAGGAGAACCACCCAACCTTCCTATGTCAATAAAAGATGCATAATTGTCAGTAGATACTATTTTTAATACCGGGGAGCCAGTTTGGTCCGGCGCTTAAAAGTGCTGAATTAGATGAAACCTGGGAGGTTCAATCCCGCTTTAGGCATGTTGGAAGCCAGCTGGGTGACTTTTTTAGGCTGGTCCTTTTAAGTTTGGGAAGGAGGCAGCGGCAAACTCCGCCTGGAAAATAAAAATGTTGCCAGGAAAACCGCATGGGCTTGTCGGTGCTGCCTGACTTGAAAACTCCCCTGTACCAAAGTTGCTTCGGGCTGCAATTTTTGGACTGCCTTGCAGAATGAAGAAATTAGACGAACAGCGAACGTATGGAGAGGGAGATCTAACTGATAGTGGAGAACGGAGGAAGTTTGGTATGCAATGCCTCATGCACGCTTTTTTCCCCACTGCTTGTGCTTGTTTACTATTTTTTAAGCCCAAGTAAAGCAGGAATAGGCCATCATAACCTGGGAGGGCTCCCTCAAAAATGTGGCACATGCCAGCTGAGTACATAGTACCATCTGGAATTTGACCCTGGAATTGCAACAGTTATGAGCCGGTCTTTCTCACTTTGGAGACAGAAATGGTAGAGAGAGCTGAGATCAGATGCCCTAAAGGCACATCAAAGAGAGAGCCGGTTTTGGGTAGTGCTTAAACTGCTGCTCTAGAAACCAGGAGACCGTGAGTTCTAGTCCCACCTTAGGCCTGAAAAACTGTCTGGGTGACTTTGGCCCAACCACTGGGAGACTGTGAATTCTAGTGTCACCTTAGGTATAAAAGCCAACTGGGTGACTTTGGCCCAATCACCAGGGGATGGTGAGTCCTACTTCTGACTTAGGCAAGAAAGCCAGCTGGGTGACTTTGGCCCAACCACCGGGAGGCTGTGAGTTCTAGTCCCACCTTAGGTATAAAAGCCAGCTGGGTGACTTTGGCCCAACCACCGGGAGGCTGTGAGTTCTAGTCCCACCTTAGGTATAAAAGCCAGCTGGGTGACTTTGGCCCAACCACCGGGAGGCTGTGAGTTCTAGTCCCACCTTAGGTATAAAAGCCAGCTGGGTGACTTTGGCCCAACCACCGGGAGGCTGTGAGTTCTAGTCCCACCTTAGGTATAAAAGCCAACTGGGTGACTTTGGCCCAATCACTAGGGGACGGTGAGTCCTACTTCTGTCTTAGGCAAGAAAGCCAGCTGGATGACTTTGGCCCAACCACCGGGAGGCTGTGAGTTCTAGTCCCACCTTAGGGATGAAAGCTGGTTGGGTGACTTTGGACCAATCACCAGGAGACGGTGAGTTGTAATCTCCCTTTTAAGTGTGAAAGCCAGCTGGGTGACTTTGGGCTCATCCTTCTCTCTCGGCCCAAAGTCCAACAGGTTCCACCAGTGGATCATCTATTCATTGCAATGTGGCCCTTTCCCATCACCTCCAGCCTGATTGGACCTCTTGCCTGGATCTTTTGCCTTTTTTTCACAAATGTTTTGTGCTTCCGGTCAAGATTTATTCCAAAGAAAGGGAATCTCTTTTGTTGAAGTTAATAATCTTCCTGCTCTTTGCCTCCGAAGGAGAAAACTAGTTGGCAGAGGCAAGGAAACAAGTATCTGCTTATGAGACAAAGCTTAAAAGATAGACTTAAAACTAAAACACCCCAAAGATACCTACATGATACAGATTAAGTATTAATTTAGTCGGCTGACACTTTACATTCCAAAGATAAGGACAGGAGAACTTGATGTTCTCTGGATTTCTTGGATTTTATTTATCACAATCCTTTGAACGCACCATAATTTGTGACACCTTGTGTGTTGAGGGGGGTATTCAGTGAGGCAATGTATATATTACAGTTGCAGTCCCCAACATTTGTGGCTTGGTGGCCCAGCTGGGGGGGGAGGGGCACTGGGCCCTCCTCACATGGCCTGGTTCCGAATCGGCCAGGGCGCAGTAGTGGGCCACAGCCTGAGCGCTGGGGACCCCGTATTAGAGAGTTTTCATTGACAAAGTTATTAAAATCGCTCACAAAGTCTTGATACAGCTGTTCATATCACTATTTTAATATCTCTAAGATAAATATTCTTCACTGGCTTCCTTTCTCTGCAATCGTCATTCCTTGCTTGATGATGTTGGGATAAATATATATATATCCACATGAATTAATATCATTTATTAATTCCTAATCTGAAGTGAAATTCCCGGTGGACTTCCATCATGACTTTCTGGATCCAATTCTTCCCTGTGGTTTTAGGTGCCAATCCCATAACTATAGGAGGTTGTGTGTTCTAATCCCGCTTTAGGTATGAAAGCCGTTTGGGTGACTTTAGGCGAATCACCAGGCGATAGTGAGTTCTAGTCCCACTTTAGGCATGAAAACTGGCTGGGTGACTTTGGGCCGATCATCTGGAGATGAAATGTTCTAGTCCCACCTTAACCATGAAAGCCTGCTAGTCACACTTTCTCGGTCCAACTCACAGTGTAGTTGTTGTGGGGTATTTTTCCATGGAGGAAGGGGTATTAGCTACGTCCACCGCCCGTGGTTACTTATAAAGGAAGAAAAAGCAGGAGATAAGTTCAAATATAAAGAAATAAATAGCATTAATACTTAAGGTTCAGCTAGACTAGGTTGGACTTTTAGTGAGTAGCCATAGCAGTAGTTGAACATGTCCTGGTGTGACCTTTTATATACTTGTGTTGAAAAAGCAGAAGGGTATGAGCAATGTTGATGCTTCTCCTTTTTTTAAAAAAAAAAACTTGATTTTTTTGGGGTCCACGCCCATCTGCCTGAGAATTATATCACTGATCTTAATGACACGTCTGACGTACCTTCTGCTCCACAGCCACGAGTAACCTTTTCATAGAAAAAGTTCTCATGCAGCTTTGGCAGTTCATGAACTATAAGATCTTTGCATCTCTAGAAGTAAGACCAGAAGTTTTCACGTACTCTTAAATCTGCCTACAAACAGCTAGCGCAGTTCATGCATAGTTACTAGCGGTGTTTTGAGAGATGGAATTAGCAACCTGCTTTTGAGAAAGCCAAGAAGTTTTTCACCTTTATTATTTTTTTTTCCAGAGAAATGGTTTGGTTTGCATTTTGCTTCTCTCACGATTCAACTCCTTTTTACCCGTGAACTACGCCGAATATAGACTGAGCATTCTGAGAAAGGGTTGCAGCCTTGAGTAACCCCACTTTGAGTTTTCATTTTGTCATCTTTAATTCGTTTAACATAATTAGGGTGTTAAGGTTGGCTAGAATGAGCGCAATACACTTGAATGCTGAATCTAAAGGTGCATTAGCAAGATAGATAAGATCATCTTTATTGTCGTTTTGTTTTTTTATTGTGAGCACATTGGCCCACATTAAAAATGAAATTGTGTTGCCCGCTCTCAAAAGAAAGTGTCCATACCTAACGCATACATACATATGCTATATACATACAAAAATACATACATGCAGAAATACAGATCTGAAGAAACTCCTTGGATGAGAAACAAAAGGTTTTGTAGGAAAAAAACACAAAATCCAGTTTCCTTTGAAAAAGCACTTTTGGAACAACCATGATCTGGATGATGGAGGTCTCAATAGACATTTTGGGGGGAATTATACTATGGCAGTGCAATAATGCTTAATTCCCCATCTTGTCCCAAAGGTGCTTTTTTCAAGAGGCACCTGGACTTTCTGGTTTTCCTTTGAAGATGTTTCGCTTCTCATCCAAGCAGCTTCGTCAAGAGTCGAAGAATTCAGAGCCTGGATGACTGAGAATCACCACATAATTTCCCCATCTTGTTAAATCTATTTGCAAACTGCTCTTCCTAACATTTCTCAGAATCGCAGATCAGGCTGGATTGGGTGTGGATGCTTTTCTCTTTACACCTGCTGTCGACTCACCAACAGTCCCATTCGCTTTAACGGGACGGCTGGGTGACGCGGCAGGGACACGAGATGAGTGGACGTGCAGGCGCTGCCAGGATGGATCTGAAATGACAACTGCTCTTTAAGGTTATATTTATAAGCTGCGTAGAAGGTTTCGCGTTCATTTATACTGCTTTCCCTTCCTCCTCACCCTTTGAGCCCTGATGGTACAGATGCTATTCTTTCCAGAACGATCGTACAGTTTGTAGTCCACATAGATTTGCAAAACAATGGGAGAAAGGAATATTCCTGAACGTTGTTTTATGGCTTATCTCATGGCTCACTGTGACATGGTGTGAATGCATCAACGCAGTGCAGGTTCTCTTAGCTTGCAGAGCTTGGATTCGTTGAAGGAATTTACCAAAAACGTAAATATTGCAGAATATGCAGCCTCATGCTACGTAACTAAGCTCCACTTCAATGCTGAGTAATCTAAATGTCAGCCTTGGAAGTTTCGAGGCTGCCACATTTAGTTCCTGGGAATTTGGGAGGGGGGGGATTTTCTTAGCAGAAGGTTAGACTGGACAACATTCTTTCTTAGAAGCCAAGGATAAATCACCCCGCACTGTCGGGGACGAAGATTTGATTGGGCCATGTGATGGACTGATGAATTCAGGGAATGGATCTTTGAATTTCTCTTGGGGAAAGGGAAAACCCAGAGCTCTCCAATTTGGGTTTTCCCAGATGTGCCAATATGACAACTCTGATAAAATGTAACTTGGAGGAAAATGCCTGTCGTGGAGTTTATTGAGTTGGAGGTTGTTAGTTGGAATGCTGACGCTACATTATTAATTATGAAACAGAAAACTATCTTTAGATAGATTTTTTACTCCAAAAGCATTTTATTAAAATAAATTCGATTAAAAAAAAATCAATTAAATTTTTTAAAAAATCTGATTATTATTATTTTTTTTAATTTTTAAATCATCTATTTTTTATCCACCCTGGATGAAGGCAATCTCACTGGGACACAGGCAGAAAAAAATGGTTTTGCCATGGTATGTTTCAAATGAAACTCAGGCAGGTTCCTAAGACCAGGAAAGAAATCCAGAATGTGAATTGCTGGTTTGGTGGGAAACCAAGTCCGACTTCATTTTTCCACAGAGATCAGCAAACACTTGAGCGTAGTAGCCCTTCAGATGCCACGGGTGGAGATCCCTGCCAGCATATTTGAAGGAGCTGATACGTATTTCAGGAATTGAGTCCTTCTTGTTGCTCTGGTTAGGAGGCTTAATTTACCAAGCTATGATGGGGTAATCCATCAACGCAGCAAAAGTACAAGAAGAAGAAACCTTCAGATTAATTTGCCTTGGTTTGTGAAGAGTGCTAACACCCCATTCTCATGAGTTCTTATTGCATAGATGCCATTTGGGAGTTTAATAGAACATTGTGCATATGAGGGCACAAAAATCCAGAGATCGATAATTGCATCTTCCATTGCTTCCTCCATTTATTACTCCCCAACCTCTTTGAACCCTTCCCCCTTTCACCCCAAATCCCTATATTTATTTGGTGCTTCGTGTGGGTTGTGCATGGATACAGGTAGTCCTTGCTTAATGACTGATTGCTTAGCAGTAGCACTTAGACCAGGGGTGGGCAACTATGGCCCTTTTATGAATTATGGACTTCAACTCCCAGAATTCCTGAGCAAGCCATGCTAGCTCAGGAATTTTGGGAGTTGAAGTCCACAAGTCATAAAGGGGCCATAGTTGCCCACCTCTGACTTAGACTTATATACCACTTCATAGTGCTTTATTGCCCTCTCTAAGCCGAATAACAGAATTGGGAGGGACTTCCTGGTCCAGTTCCCTGCTCAGGAAACCTGCTATCCCATTCCGAACAAACAGCGTTCCGGCAGCTTATTTGAAGGTAACATTCTACGTCTGGCGTAGCCAACCCTGAGCTACGTAATTCACCGTCACCCTTGATCCTGCTTCCCCCCACCACCCCTCTGAGTGTATCATCCAACGAAACACCTCCATAGCCAAGAGTCATCAATCATGCTCTCCAATTAGATTTTTGCCCGGCAGAAGCTTCAGTCATCGAATCGGTCTTTGAAGAAAATATGAATGGAATGTCCTTTCGATTCCACACTGCTGCCTTCTCTTTGAAACTCCCCCCCCCCTTTCTTTCTGTTGTCAACTATAAAATGTGTGTACAAAAACGTTTTATGAGTTGACAGATTGTCCATTCTCTTCGTAAAAACTTCCAGTGTTGGAGCATTCACAGCTTCTGGAGGCAAAGTTGTTCCTCAGATGAATGGTTCTCTCTGTCAGGAAATTTCTCCTGACTTCTCAGTGGCTTCTCTCCTTGATGAGTTTCCATCCAGTTGCTTCTTGTCTTGCCTTCTGGTTCTTTGGAGAATAGGTTGACCCTCTCTTCTTTGGGGCAGCTGCTGGTTCTGTAGAGATTCTCAGTCATCCAGGTCATGATTGTCCCAAATTAGAATTGGAATGGAACGGAACGGAACAGGGAGAGGAGAAGAGAAGACCTGTATTAAATAACTTCACTTACAAGAAGCTAGCCTTTCTTCTTTCTCAGTTTTAGAATATTGGTGGCATTTGAGATGAGACCCTGTCGGAAGTTACGATTCCCGCCTCTTCTAGGAAAACAGCCCGCACCCTTTGTCAAGTAGGGCTGTTAAAATAGCTGGAGCCAGCTTACTTTTCACAACAAAGGAAGGAGAAAATTACAGGCATGAGATACAGAAAAAAAACCCTACAAACTAGCTAAGATCCTTTCCCGTAGAAATCAAACAGATGGCAAGCTATTAAAAAAAAACTTGTGAAAAGCAAACCAAAGGGCATGGCAGGAAGGAACCAGGATAGCAAACAACTACAAAGGATCAGGACCATAAAACCAAGATCCCAATCTCCCAGACAGGAATTCAACACACACACACACATCAAAGACTTCATTTTTACAAATCAAAGAACCTGAAGTATATAAGAGGGAGGTTTTCCTACTCACTTATTAGATTAATCCTAGCAACGCTGTGAGATTTCTTTTTTACCTGCCTTCCTATTAATAAACCGATTCTGACTTTCAACGCAGCTGACCAAATCATTTTGCATTTCTCCCAGCCCAAAGGAAAGAACTTTGCCTATTCCTTAAAGGGCAAGGCTTCTTTTTTCTTTCCCTCAACCCTATAACTGGATTTCACCTTGCAGTATAGTTGAAAGCCACTATATTTTGAAATAAGAGCAGTATTTTACAGCCAGACTGATTATTTCTATATTTTGCTCAAGCTGTAGGTTGTTGAATTCATGAGCAATTCCATCCGGAACACCCGGTGATGATATTATTTATACATGAACGTGAATTATTTTTTGTTTTGTTGTGGTGCTAGGTCTCCTTGTTTATCTTACACACATATATATATATATATATATATATATATATATATATATATATATATATATATATATATATATATGCTTTATTTTATATGGGGATCGTTAGTTGGTTTATTGTTTTGCTTTTGGCTGCATGCTACCCCGAGTCACATTGTTTGAGCTGGGCAGCCTGATGAGCCTTTAAACAAACAAACACTGGGAAAGTTTCTACCTTTTAAATTTAAACTGCTTCAAAAGGTGATTAACCGTTTCTGTCAGCCAAACAGAAACACCTCTTTGCCCGCTAAAGCGTAATTGTTCAATCCTCATCTCTCGATGTATAAGCTCACTGTGGTTTGCTTGCAGTTGTGGCTTTGTTGTGTTGTTGTGGTTGCATTCTCTAAAGCCAGGGTTGTTTTCCTGCAGGGTTGCATATCCCAGTCTAGGGAACAAGTATAGTTCAACTTTTCTGGTGACGCTTCTTTTATTTGGACAAGCTGGACAAGTGGCTAGTGCCTAGCCTTACCCAGTACAGGTGGTCCTCGCTTTAATACCACCCCCGAGCCCAACAATTTATGTGGCTAAGTGAGACAGTTGTTAAGTGAGCTTGGTCCCCTTTTCACAACTTTTCTTGCCGCAGCTGTTCAGTGAATCGCTGCAGTTGTTAACGTAATAGCAATGGCGTATAGACTGACAGATAACAGATAATAAGAGTTGGAAGGGACCTTGTAGGTCATCTAGTGCAACCCCCCACCCAAGCAGGAGACCCTACACCATTTCTGACAGATGGGAGTCCAGTCTCTTCTTGAAAGCTTCCAGGGATGAAGCTCCCACAACTTCTGAGGGCAACTTCTGTTCCATGGGTGGATTGTTCTCCCTGTCAGAAAGTTTCTCCTTATTTCCAGGTTGAATCTCTCCTTGATCAGTTTCCAGCCATTATTCCTTGTCTGGCCTTCGGGTGCTTTAGACTTATCTCAAAGGTGCGTTATTTTTCAGGAGGCAACTGGACTTTCTGTTTTTATTTTTTCTTTGAAGATGTTTCCCTTCTCCTCCAAGAAGCTTCTTCACTTCTGACTGGATGGCGGGGAAAGGAAGGATGGATACTCCTTGCAGAGAGCAGGTCATTTGCATCCTTTTAGAGGGTCGTGGAGGCCTCTTGGAGGCCTGTCTGTGTTCTCAGGGTCACCTGAGTGGGGCAAATAGGTGTGGAGCCTCCTTGGAACTGCTGAAAGGACCGTGTTGTAGACTGGAGATAGGTGATGCCGTATCCCTCCCCCTCTGTTGAGGGAAGGGCATTCAATTTTGACATAGACGGCTTCTTTGACCCCCACCCCACCCCACCCCCTCTTTCCACATTTTGGAGAGAGGACCACTGGTTTGAAAGGGGGTCCCAAGGAGCCATCGATGTCAGCCCTCTTTCAACCAAGGGGTTGGGTTCCAACATCATCTTTCTCCAGTCTACAACACAACTGCTAAACAAATAATTCCCTCAACACTGTCCCAACTATTTGCAAAGTCTGCACTCCTATTACTGTTAATCTTCGCCCATCCTCTTCCACTTGTGACTTTATGACTGTAACTTGGTCGCTCGTATCCTTACGATCTATATGGACGGTTTCCTAGTATGATTTGATTGCTTATTTGTATCCCATGACTATTATTAAGTTTTTTACCTGATGATTCTTGACTCTTGGCAAAAGTATCTTTCATGTATACTGAGAGTATTTGCACCAAGACAAATTCCTTGTGTGTCCAATCATACTTGGCCAATAAAGAATTCTGTTCTATTCTATTCTATTCTATTCTATTCTATTCTATTCTATTCTATTCTATTCTATTCTATTCTATTCTATTCTATATTCTCTTCTCTTCTCTTCTCTTCTCTTCTCTTCTCTTCTCTTCTCTTCTCTTCTCTTCTCTTCTCTTCTCTTCTCTTCTCTTCCATTCCATTCCATTCCATTCCATTCCATTCCATTCTGCCATATTGCCTTGTAACCACTGGTGCCTCGACGGCTCGAGTTAAGACGGTCGTTAAGCGAACCTGGCTTTCCCATTGGAAGTCGGTCGCAAAAGGGGACCGCGTGATTCCAGGACCCTGCGACCATCATAAATGTGAGTCAGCTGCCTAGCGTCTGAATTTTGATCACGTGACCCCTGGGGATGCTGCAGCGGTTATAAGCGCGGGGGAAAAAAAAACCCAGTCATAAGTGCCGTGTCTGAATGGTCATTAAACAAACTCTTGTAAGACAAGGACGGCCAGCAATCAATCGTCCAGTCCTGAGCCATAACTATTCTCTACAGTTGGCCGCTTGGGAAGGAAGGCAGGCAGGAAGCAAGCATGCCACAATGTGAGCTTGAAAGACAATGGAGTTGCTTGCTCAATCCAGTCAAAACGGTTCCTCTGGCATTTTCCTCCCGGCGTTCTATCCGCTTGAATGTCAACTCCACGGCTAATTGACTTTGGGGTTAATTATGCCGTTGGATCAGAATCAGAATAGAACTGAGAGGGACATTGGAGATCTTCTAGTCCTACTCACCAGTCAAGCAGGAGATCTTAGACCCGGGATGGAGAACCTGTGGCCCGCGTGACAGAATTATTATCCCCCCATCTCTGCGGGGACGCGAGCCATCACGTTCAGCTCAGTTCTACTGCGCATGCGCCTGTGCCTCCCGCCAGCCAGCTCGTTTTCGGGTATCTGCTCCGCATGCATGGCGGGCTCAGGGGACACGTGTGCTCATGCTCAGGGGGCAAGGGGAGCACGGGGGTTGCGCGTGCATTGCATTATGGGTGCATGCACAGGCGCGCATTTTCAGTACACGATGACAAAAAGGTTAGCCATCACAGTCTTAGACCACTCCAGACAAATGGCTATCCAGTCTCTTCTATAGGTAGGTAGGTAGGTAGGTAGAGATAGATAGATAGAGAGATAGAAGATAGATAGGTAGATAGGTAGGTAGGTAGATAGATAGATAGATAGATAGATAGATAGATAGATAGATAGATAGATAGATACTGTAGATAGTTCATTTGTTTTGTGCTTAATAAACAGTGTACCGTCTGGGTCAATTCGTTTACATAGTAATACTTAAGTTCCTAATTTCTACCTCTTTTATCCAGCCATTGATAAAACAAGTCCCAAATTCAAAATTATATTCTGTCATCTTTTTCTCTTATCTTCAGTGTCAATGTGTCCGTTTCTGCAGGGTCCGATATTTTTTTTTAATTATATCTTCTTTGGCAAGTGTTTCCTTGCTTTTCCAATGTTGTGCAAATATGTTAAAACCTGCAATATCAAATATACATTTCCTTTATCATATTTTTTTCTGGTATGATGCCTTAACAAAAATAATTCTGGCTTACAATCTATATGTCGTCTTAACATTTTTTCTAAACAAGTATGCACTTCCGTCCAATTTTTTTTTTTTTTTTTGCTTTTGGGCACGTGTACCACAAGTGATAATACGGGCCCAGTTTTTGACTGTCCGGTCTCTTCTTAAAGCCTCCAGAGATGGATCACCCACAACTTCTAGTGGCAAGCTGTTCCACTGGTTAATTGTCCTCACTGTCAGGAAGTTTCTCTTTAATTCCAGGTTGCTTCACTCCTTGAATGAATTTCCATCCATGGCTTCTTGCTTTGGAAAATAATTTGACACCCCCCCTTCTTTGGGGCAGCCCCTCAAATACCGAAAGACCCCCCTCAAATCCTGTCATCCCTGGTCCTCCTGTTCTCTACTAGATCATCCATCCTGTCCCAGGTAGATGGACCGTATCTTTCTCCATCGCCGCCCACAAACGTAACATCGCAAGTAGTTGGGATTATACCTGAGTTGCTTAATGTGGCTATTTGAAATTCCTGTTTGCTATCAGAACTTGGTATAAATTAGTATAAATTAGATTGTGCATTATCTCTTGGCTCCCTGGATTGGATATTGTTGTTATTTTTATTAGAATTTTTTTTTTAATCCCAGCTTTTACATAGTTTGGTCGACCTTCCCATTCGGCTTCCGAGAACGAAGTCAATGGGAGAAGACAGATTCGCTTCATCACAATTCTGTTAATAACCCTAGTGATTCGTTTAACAACCGTGATGTTAAAAAAAAAAGGTGGTACAATGGGAAAGAAACTCATTTAACAACCGTCTTGCTTAGCAATGGAAATGTGGAGCTTGATCGCGGTCGTAAGTCAAGGACTACCTGTATTAGCTGTCTGCAACAGGCAGTGTGTGTTGTGTGTGTGTGTGTGTGTTTGTGTGTAGATGGATGGATGGGTGGACAGATGGACAGACATTGTGTGTGTGTGTTTGTGTGTAGATGGATGGATGGACAGACGGACAGATGTGTGTGTGTTTGTGTGTGTGTGGATGGATGGATGGATGGATGGATGGATGGATGGATGGATGGACAGACGGACAGACATAGTGTGTGTGTGTGTGTAGATGGATGGATGGATGGATGGATGGACAGACGGACAGACATAGTGTATGTGTGTGTGTGTGTGTGTGTGTGTGTGTAGATGGATGGATGGATGGATGGATGGATGGACAGACGGACAGATATAGCGTGTATGTGTGCGTGTGCGTGTGTGTGTGTAGATGGATGGATGGACGGACAGACAGACTGTGTGTAGATGGATGGATGGACAGACAGACAGACATAGTCTGTGTGTGTGTGTGTGTGTGTGTGTGTGTGTAGATGGATGGATGGATGGATGAACAGACATAGTGTGTGTGCATGTGTGTGTGTGTGTGTAGATGGATGGATGGATGGACAGATGGACAGACATTGTTTGTGTGTGCATGTGTGTGTGTGTGCTTAGAAGGGTGTAATTGTTCTGGCTGTTGACCAACGTTCAGAAAACAGCTTTTAAAAATGACTGCACCAGTTTCTTTTAATGCTGGGGAAAGGGAAAGAAGAACCATTCATTTCCCTTATTGTACAGGAAACAGTTTTGTTGTCAAAGATAACTGAACTATATATATATATATATATATATATTTATATTGTCTCCTGCTGTGCCCGCTGAGGTCATTCCAAGCTTCTCAGCTCTCCCCGCCATTCATTTATATGTACCGTGTTTCCCCGAAAATAAGACCCTGTCTTATTTTTATTTTTTTTTGCCAGCAAAAAAAGGCACCAGGTCTTATTTTGTGGGGTGGGGGATGTCCTCCACTGACTAACCTCACTTGCGCGCATCACCCCCGGCCTCCTTTTCGCTGTCAGAGGCCTTCAGGAACTTCTTCTGCGGCCGGCAAGGCTTTCCTGAAAGCCTCTGCAGCCGATAAAACAGACTTCTGGATCGATCCAGAGCTTGGTTCTCAGCTCCAGAGGCCTTCAGGAAAGCCTTACTAGCTGCAGAAGAAACGGGCCAGCAATGCAGGCGTCGGGGTGTAGGAGGCCCGGCTATACCTGTCCAAAGGTAAGTAGTAGGGCAGCTCCACACACCACCCCAACCGCACCCTAGCTTAATTTTTACCCGTTCCACCCTGGAGTGGGTGGGATCTTCATTAGGGCTTATTTTTTTGGGGGTAGGGCTTATTTTGGGCCCACATGTAAAAATCAAGCTAGGACTCACTTTCAGGGTAGGTCGTGTTTTGGGGAAAACGGGTATTTATAACCTAGAATAATACATAGTCTTAATTGGAGGAGAAGTAAGCCGAGAGCCATACTAGTTTTGCTTTCAGAAATGTCCTTCACACACACACACACACACACACACACACACACACACACACACACACACACACACGCTTCTTCTTCAGTGAATAGGCTGTAAAATCATCGGAGGTTTTGCTCATGCCTTGCGCTTTGGTTTCGTTTCTGCAGGGAACACCGTTAGCAACTTGATTTTCATTCTCCCTCCCATCTATGGTGCAATCCAGAGTTACAAAGATGGCCTTGAGAAGCGCTACATAATGGCCTACTTGTGTGTCACAGGTACGTGAGCTTCTCTTCCGTTCTGGGACCTGCTTCGACCGAAGGGTTTTTTCTCTGACTTCAGTGGGATCTCTGGTTTGAATGCCCGCCTTATGTGCCCGCACGAAACGTAGCTGGGATAGTGGGGCACTGTTAAGCTTTCAGCCCTGAGAAATAATGCGAGCTCTTCTAAGAAATTTTTTTTTATCCCACAGCTTTTTGTTCCAAATCTGTTTAGAATTTCATGACATTTTTTCTCTCTTGTCTATCATCTGTCTGTTTGTCTCTCTCTCTCTCTATTTGTCTATCTACTCCTATCTCTTTCTCTTATCTATCTATCTATCTATCTATCTATCTATCTATCTATCTATCTATCTATCTATCCATCCATCCATCCATCCATCCATCCATCCATCCATCCATCCCAACTGTCTCTCTCTCTCTCCATTTACCTATCTATTTACCTATCTATCTATCTATCTATCTATCTATCTATCTATCTATCTATATCTACATCTGTTGTCCATCCGTCTCTCTCTGTTTATTTATCATCTATCATCTGTCATTTATATCTATCTGCATCTGTCTGTCCGTCCATCCATCCATCTCTTTCAACTGTCTGTCTGTTCTCCCTGTATATTGATCTATTTATCATCTATATCTGTCATTTATCATTTATATCTTTCTCTATCTACATCTGTCCATCCAACTGTCCATCTATCCATCTATGCATCCATTCATCTATTGTCTCTCCGTCCGTCCATCCATCCATCCAGTGGTGGAATTCAACCGGTGTAAAAACCAGTTTGGTGTGCGCCCGCTAAATCAGCCTATAGGTACTCCTCTACTTATGAGGCCGTGTGCATGAAAACCGGTTATAAATCACTTTTCTGGGGGGGTTGCTGTTAACTTTGAATGGTTGCACACCGAGGACTACCTGCATGTATCTTTTTAATGCTTGTAAACCACCCAGAGTCACCTTAGGGGTGAGTGGGGAGGCATATATATTTCCTAATAAATCCACCGGAAAAAGAAAAAAGTGTCAATATATATCAAAAGCTGGACCGGCAGGAAGAAGCAATTCTGTCTCCTCCTCGGCATTCTTCTCATAATCCTTTCTGATTTGGGTTTCAGCCGTGGGCCTGGGCTCCTGGTGCTTCCACATGACACTGAAGTATGAAATGCAGGTTAGTAGCCCTTGGAAAAAGGGTCGTGCACGTTTTGTGTCCCTTGCCCGGATCCATTTTGCTTTCCTGGTTGATTGGTAGCGGGGGGGTAGGGTGCATTCATAGTGTCAGGATTTCGACAGTTACCCCTATTTGAATCCTGAGTCTTGAGCCAAACTTCCAAAAACTTCAAAAGGATTTATTGGGAGTTAATATGCCTGGGTGTAGCTGACTCTGAGACAGATAATTCATGGTCACCCTTGACCCTGGTTTTCCCTCCACCCTTCTGGGTGTATCGTAATTCATATTCTCCAATGGGACACCTCCATAGCCCAAAGTCATCCGTCATGCTCTTCAGTTAGAATTTTGCAGTGGCAGAAACTTCAGTCTCGCCTAGTTACTATCTTTGAAAACATTTATGGAATGCACTTTCGGTTTTGCAAGCTGCTGCATTGCTCCCTCTCCTCCCTTTCTGTTGGCAACTCTAAAAAGACCACAGAAATATTTTATGAGCTGACATTTTTTTGCTGTGGCTTATGTGTTATCGTTTTCAACTCCTAGTGACCAAATACCCCAATAACAACCATGCTGTGGATAATTCAAATACTATCCGAAGCCGGCTGGGAAGGTCACAAGTGACGATCACATGACCCTGGCATGCTGTAATCCTCACAACTGCATGCTGAGGGCGTGACCATGGAGATGGTGCAATGGTCATAAGTGTGAGGACCCATTGTTAAGTCACTTTTTTTCAGCACCGTTGTGACTTTGAACTGTTTTAAGTTGAAGCTGCACCAGAGAATGGCCAGAGCGTCTATCAAAATGGTTACGATGTTGTTGCCCGTACGGTAGTTACACCATTGTCCCAACACGGCATGCAGTCCGAAGTGTTTCCCCTACCCCAGCCAAGTGCCAAATCTTAGGGACACAATTGTCAAATCCCAGGGGCAGAGCTTCTCACAGTTCTAAGGGAAGAACACACAACCGTTGTGGTAAAATCGCTGAATTTTAAAGAATAATATTAACTCCCTTATACTACCACCCTCCAATTTAAAGTATGGAAAACTTTGGGTCCATGTCCTTTGCATCTTCTTCGTTGCAGTTCTTAGCCTCCCCCCTCAAAAAATAAATGAATAATAATGTTGACCCTTTTCACTAAAAGCTGCCTTGCTCCGACCGAATACTTCATGCATTTTGACTTGGGGCTGCCATGTTTCCTTGAGTCTTTTCTGTAAGCATCCATAATCTTTTTGTTCTGTTTTTTTTTTGCAGCTGTTGGACGAGCTGCCCATGATCTACAGTTGTTGCGTTTTTGTCTACTGCTTGTAAGTATCTGTCATCAGTTTCTCTTTCTCTGCATGGGTTGCGGATTTGCTTCCAGGTGCAATTCAAGGTGTGCTGGTTGTCCCCTTTAAAGCCCTTCAAGGCCTCGGAGCAGGTTATCCGAGGGACCGTCTCTTGCCGGTCACATCTCCCTGACCCATCAGAACAGGGAGGCAGGGAAGGCCGTGGGTCCCATCCCTGAGGGAGACCCAGAAGAAGGGCCTTCCCCATGGTGGCTCCCTGTCTCTAGAATATCATTCCCTCAGAGATTAAAATGGCCCCCACTCTGACACTGCTCTGGGAGGCGGTGAAGACCTGGTTCTGCCAGCGGGGCCTGGGGAACCCAGAGCGGGATGGAGCCCATCAAATGGCTCATGAGATCTGCTGTCGTCGGGGCAGGGTGGGTGGGAGTTGGGTGATTTTGTTACATTGCACTTTATTAATTCATTTGATACTTTTTGTTTTCTTTATTGTTTTAAATGTGGTTTTACATTCTGTAAGCTGCCTCAAGTCGCCATGGGCGAATAGGCAGCCATATAAATTCAACAACTGATTAACAAGAGTTGCTTGCGGGCTTAAAATTGACCTCACTCACATAGATAATGAGGGTTGAAATAGCTATTGGAGATACAGCACTGAATCTGCAGGGAGGGACTAGAACTCACCGTCTCCTGGTGTTTGGCTCAAAGTCACCCAGCCGGCTTTCACGGCAGGATTTTCATGGAACTACAACTCACCATCTCCTAGTGATTGACCCAAAATCACCCAGCCGGCTTTCACGCCTAAGGTAGAACTAGAATTCACCCTCTCCTGGTTTCTAGCCTGGCGCCTAGTTTTAGGCAAGGCAGTGGGGATTCTTGGAAACTACAGAAAATGTCTGTAACTTGTATGTCAATAAAAGAAATCATTGTTCTGTGCACAAAACCTATTTTCACTCGGTTATTTTTTTATAATTTTTAGCCTTCACATTTTCAAAGGTTGAATTTTCCTGCTAAGAAAAGTGGCTAGAGGATTGAATGTTGATGCTAGACAGTAGTAATTCTGTGAGAGAAATTAGCATCCATGCTTGACATCCTATTTTTTTTCCAGTAACTCTCAAACAAACTCAAGTCTTTTTTCTTTCAACCTGTTGCAACAACTTTTCCTCCCAAGAAGCTGATTCTGAGTTTCTTTGGTACTCAACTTACCAACCAAAACGTTGTTAAAATCGGTGCTCTTGTGACAATTCGATGGAGCTGCAAAGCTCATAATGTGCTTTGGATGTTTGGTTTTTCTAATTTTTTTTCTCTGTCTTTAAAATGTACAACAACTGTCACGGTCTCCTTTTATATAACACTGGTTAACATGGGAGGAGGGTGGTGGGGAGGGAGAATTTCCTCATAAGGTGGCACTTCTGCTAACGTGAAACAATTTTGTTCTTACGCACGCCTCTTGCTTTTTATTATAAGTGGATCTAATTTTAGAGGAGGGCGTTAAAAAGCACAAACAAATTCTTTCGTTATGAGTAGAAAGAGTTATTCTTTTAAGAGTGACTAAAATAGGGTATGCCTCTGATCGAAACAAGTTTGACAAGTTTGCAATTCAGGTTTGCTAAAGCTGAAAACAAAACAGAATAATTATTCCTCTTTCAGATCCCCTTCATTTGGAAAAGGTACAACCTGTTTTGTTTCGTTTTCCCCTCCCGTGTTACCATGGCTTTGAAAATTATCAGCTTTTCTGCAGAATCCTAGAACTAAGTAGAATCTCACCCGCTTCCCACAAGTGTATAATTGTTGGTAACTGTAACTTCATTTTATATGCCTACAATTATTGATAATGTAACCCTCCCAGAGCTACTTCAAACCATGAGATGGGCGGCGTATACATTTAATGAATGAATAATAATAATAATAATTCCTCATCGGCAGGAACTTACAAACGAGATCCTTTTCCTCTTTGGAATCCTACACTCCACGGAATTTTAAAAACTGCACCAACGGGTTTTGTTGCTCCTGGTGTCCCCACAAAGCTCCTGTTCGAAAGCCCGAGGACAAATTGTGTGTTCAAGGATTTATTTTGTCTTATCTTTTTCATCCTTGATCTTTCTCGTTCGTGTTTGTTTCAGGTACGAATGCTTCAAACACAAGAACACAATCAACTACCCTCTTCTCTTTCTACTACTAGCCTACAGCATTGGCGTCAGCATAGTAAGTGAGATTTGTCTTACCTGAAACTATTTTTATAACAGGGTGGGGTGCTTGCAAACTAAGGGCCCACCCACTGCTTTCCTTTCCCTTATGCATTTTAATTAGTCCTCAGCTTAACGACCACAATTGAGCCCAGGATAATCAGTTGCTAAGTTAGTTGAGTTGTTAAGTGAGTTTTGCGAGCTTTCTTCCCACGGTTCTTTCCTTTCCTTTCCTTTCCTTTCCTTTCCTTTCCTTTCCTTTCCTTTCCTTTCCTTTCCTTTCCTTTCCTTTCCTTTCCTTTCCATCTCTTTCCTTTCCTTTCCTTCCCCTTCCCTTTCTCCCCTTCCCTTCTCTTTCCCTTCTTCCCTTCCCTTCCTTCCCCTTCCTTTCCTTTCCTTTCCTTTCCTTTCCTTTCCTTTCCTTTCCTTTCCTTTCCTTTCCTTTCCTTTCCTTTCCTTTTCCTTTCCTTTCCTTTCCTTTCCTTTTTCCTTTCCTTTCCTTCCTTCTTTCCTTTCCTTTCCTTTCCTTTTCATCTCTTTCCTTTCCTTTCCTTCCCTTCCTTTCTCCCCTTCCCTTCTTCCCTTCCCCTTCTTCCCTTCCCTTTCCTTTCCTTTTTCCTTTCCTTTCCTTTCCTTTTTCCTTTTCTTTCCTTTCCTTTCCTGTCCTGTCCTGTCCTGTCCTGTCCTGTCCTGTCCTGTCCTGTCATTGCACCTCATACAATGAAATTAAATGCCAACTTCAGTGTACATTATGACTATGAAAATAAACACAAACACACATCCTTCACATTCCATGCATTAAATTGAAAACCCCTGATATTGCACTATATAGTAGAATTCAATAGAGTTCCTGCCCTGGGATAGAAGCTGTTTTTCAGCCTTTTTGCCCTTGTTTTTATTATTCTCCTGTACCATCTGCCAGAGGGTAATAGTTCAAAAAAAGGGGGGGTGCCCAGGATGAGATGGATCTTTGAGGATGTTCTGAACTCTCTTAAGGCAGCGGGAGCTATAAAGCTCTTCCAAAGAGGGGAGAGGGCAACCCGTGATCCTCTGGGCAACGACATTAACCCTCTGGAGTGCTGTCCTATCTGCCCCTGTGCAATTGGGGCAGATACAGAGGTGCAGTAAGTTAAGATACTCTCCATGGTGCAGCGGTAGAAGGTCACAAGCAGTTTTTTTTAATTCAGTTGTTGTTTCCTGAGAAGTCTCGGGTAGTATAATCTCTGCTGGGCCCTTTTGACCAGGGCTGCAATGTGAGCACCCCAAGCGAATCGCTGCGGACGTTAAGTCAGGGACGCAGTTGTTAAGGGAATTTGGCTTTCTCGTTGAGTTTACTTATCAGAAAGTCACAAAAAGTGAGATTGCACAACTCAGGGGACACTGCAGCTGTTGTAAATGTGAACTATTTGCCAAGCCTCAAAAGCTTGATCAGGTGACCATGGGGATGCTGCATTGGCCCTGTGAAAAATGGGTCATAAGTCCCTGTTTTTCAGCGCCGTCGTAACTTTGAACGGTCACTAAACGAATGATTGTTCCATACCACTCTGTACTGAAAGCATTTTTTGTTTTTGTTTTTTTGTTTTTTTATTGCCGCAGTGGTAAATTTTCCCAAACGCGAAGCATCTGTAGCTTTGTTCCTCAACCTCTTCCATTTTAAACTGGGTGGACTTCAACTCCCAGAATTCCCTAGACAGCCATGACGGGCCGAAGAATTCTGGGAGTTGAAGTCCACCCAGCCTAAAAGTTGCAGAGGTTGGAAAAAAAAAAAATTGATCTGCGGTCTGTCGGAAGAGAATCGTAACCTCGCAAGATCCCTTGCGAGGATCTAACCCCTTGCCAGATCCCTTCCATTCCGTCCCTGTCAGACATTTTCCTGATTAACTGGTTTTGCTTTCAGCATGGTTAACTAAACTGAAGATTTATCAGCTGCCTTCGCAGAGCTTGTTTAATGTGAACCATGATTAATTTGGGGTGTGTGTGTGTATATGTATGTGTGCATTGGGCTAACTCAGCCTCTTTAGTTAATGACTAATTAGTTCAACTTTTGATTAAGGCCGGAAAATGAGTGACTCAGTCAATAGCGTAATGTCAACCTGGCCAGTGAATGTCTGGGCATCGTCCTAGCAAATTGGGGAGGGGAAGTAAGAAGAAGAAGAAGAAGGGAGTAAAATGTGGCCCAAGTAATAAAGAAGGACACAGTTGGGCTTCTCTGTAGTTTGGTGCCCTCCAAAGCAACATGTCTCAACCTTGAAAATATATGAGAACTGCAACTCCCAGAATTCCCCAGCCAGCATGGAGAATATTGGTCTAAGGTGGTGTTTCTCAGCCTTGAAGATATATGGACTGCAACTCCCAGGATTCCCCAGCCAGCATGTGGTTCACACATCTTTAAGCTGCCACGGTTGAGAAATATTGTCTTAAGGCACAAGTCTTCCATTTTGGCAAGTTTAAGACTTGTGGACTTCAACTCTCAGGATTCTTGAGCTAAGATGACTGGAGGAGGAATTCTGGGAGTTGAAGTCCACAAGTCTTAAAGCTGTCAAGTTTGAAGACCCCTGATCTACAGTATCTATCTTCTATCTCCATCTCTGTCTATATCTATCTATCTGTCTGTCTGTCTGTCTGTCTTTCTTGTCTGTCTGTCTTGTCTATCTATCTATCTGTTCATTCCAAGGGTCTTCAAACTTGGCAAGTTTAAGATTTGTGGACTTCAACTCCCAGAATTCCTGAGCTAACATGGCTGGAGGAGGAATTCTGGGAGTTGAAGTCCACAAGTCTTAAAGTTGCCAAGTTAGAAGACCCCCTGTCCTAAGGTGTCATCTCCTTAGGTATATTTTAGTTTATGATTGCTGCAAATCCTTCCAGGTTCACAGGAAATGCACCTCTTTAAATGTACAGGTAATCCTCGACTTATAACCATTCATTTAGTGGCCCTTCAAAGTTACAGCGGCACTGAAAAATGTGACTTTTATGACCATTTTTCACACCTTCCACAGTTGCAGCATTCCCAGGGTCACATGGTTAAAATTGAGAGACTTGGTATCTGCTTCGTATTTATGACGGTTGCAGTGTCCCTGGGGTCACGTGCTCCCCTTTTGCGACCTTCTGACAAGCAAAGTCAGTGGGGTAGCCGGATTCATTTAACGACTGGGTTAATCAATGTAACAACTATGTAGATTCACTTAACAACTGCAGCAAGAAAAGTTGTGAAATGGGGCAAAACTCACTTAACAAGGGTTCCACTTAGCAATGAAAAATTTGGGCTCGGTCGTGGTGGTAAGCCAAGAACTGCCTGTGCTTTCCTTCCAGCTAGTATCAGGGATGGTTCAGCAGTTAAAGTTGCTGAGCTTGTCATCTGGACAGCCCCAGTTCAAGACCCGAGTGCTGCACAGTGAGGCGAGTTCCCGTCCCTTGGTCCAGCTCCTGCCCAGCTAGCAGTTCGAAAGCATGCAAATGCGAGTAGATCAATAGGTACCACTTCGGTGGGAAGGTAGCAATATTCTTGTGTACCTTTGGGGTATAGTCTGGCTGGCCACACGACCGCAGAAGTGTCTTCATACAACGGTGGTTCCTTCGGCTAAGAAACAGGGATGAGTAGCGCCCCCTAGAGTCACACATGACTGGACAGTGGAAACTTTTACCTTTACCTAGGACCAGAGGTCGGCAACCTTAAACACTCAAAGAGCCACAAAAGTCCTAACCAGAAGCCGCCCGTTCAATTATGGAGCTGACCGGAAGGCCTGTTACCCCACCATAGAGTCTCTTCCTAAGGCGGCGTCCTTTTTCCTCTACCTGTTCTAACCAAAAGCCCTATCAATTGTGGAGCCGACCAGAAAACCCGCCCCTTGCCATAGAGTTTCCTCATGGCACGCCGTGCTCCCCCCCCCTCTAAAAAAAACCCCGGAAGCTCCTCTCAAAATTATGGTGACGATAGGGAGCCGCAGCAGAGGGTTGAAAGAGCCACATGAGGCTCTAGAGCCGCAGATTGCCGATCCCTGACCAAGACAAGTAGACTTTTATAGGAGAGGCAGAAAGGATAGTTGACCTGTATTTATGCCACTGTCCAGATTCTACTTTATTCTGCTTTCTCCATGGGCCTTCTATGCCTTCCACATCACATATTCCTCCAATATTATATGTCATCAAATCCCTGCCTAATCATAGCAATCACATAGAATTTCTCCAGGTGACCTATCCTCACTCTAGTCCTTTTGATGAGCAGTCCCCAACCTTTCCGGCTTTCGGCGGGTCGGGGGAGGGATGGTTCCACATATGCCGCTCCAGTTGCGCAGGCAAATTGACCTTGGCGTGGTCGCCCATGTGCCTACCACTCACGTGTGTTCTGACCTAATCTTCCCAAGATCATGAAGCTGATAACAACCCCTTTATTTAGGTCAAAGGGAATTCCTCTCCAGCAAAGTTCCCGGCCAACAGTCTTTCATGAGATTTCACAACTACAGACCTTGGTCAGGCTTGGAGAGTTGCCAGGCCGATATCCTCCAAATGCCACGCTGTAGCAGCAATGACTTGATAAGAAGTCAGGAACAGATTTTTCACTCTAATGAATTGAACTAATTGTCTCCTGCAAACCCCAATCCCCTTTCGCTCCCTCTTTATTCCCTAGGGGAGGGGGCATTCACCATCCACTTGTGGCTTTACTCCTGAGTCGGCCCTTGTTCCTTAGCTGTTCCCTTCTCCTGGCAACTCTGTGCATGCGCACATCGGGAACAGGCTCGAGCTGTTCTGCTCCACTGATCTCTGACTCCGAAGGCAGCTGATAACTGTCGGACGGCCCCGGACCCATCTCTGCCTCCGATGCAGAGCCCTCGTCGGAGCCTTCCCCAGACTCCAGGACCAGCCCAGTTTCCTCCCCAACCTCCTCACTGTCTGAATTTGCCGGCAGCTCGGCTGGCCGCTAGCAGGCCACAACACTGTGCGCGCTCACCCTCCCCCCCCCGCTTGCACGGCCCGGTTCCAAGTGGTCCACATAGAGGGATATGGTCTAGGATTAGGGATCTCTCTTTTTTAGACTTTCCAGTCCTCGTCGTACGACCACAGTTGAGCCCAAAATTTCCTGTGGTTCATGAATATTGAGACATTGGTTGAGTGAGCTTTGCTTCCTTTTACGACTTTCCTTGCTACAGTTGTCATGTGAATCACTGCCCTTGACAAGTGAGTCACCCGGTTGTTAAGTGAATCTGGTTTCCTCATTGACTTTGCCTGTCGAGAAGGTCACAAGAGGGAATCACGTGACCCCAGGGACACTGCGACCGTCGTATGTATGAACCAGTTTCCAAGCGTCTGAATTTTGGTCGTATGACAATGGAGATGCTGCCCAGGTCGTAACTGGGAAAAATGGTCGTAAATCACTTGTTTTCGGTGCCGTCGTCATTTGAACAGTCACTAAGTGAGCTGTTGTAAGTTGAGGACAACCAGTACACTCGCTACTGTCTTCAAATCTATCCACCTCGCTTCTGGTCATCCTTTTTTTCCTTCCCCACCTTTCCTAGCCTTATAGACTTCTCCACAGAATTAGATTTTCATGCAATTTGTCCAAAATAAGATAACAGGTAACAGATAATCAGAGTCGGAAGGGACCATGTAGGTCATTATTACACACACACACACACACACACACCCAAGCAGGAGACCCTACACCATTTCTGACAGATGGGAGTCCAATCTCTTCTTGAAAGCCTCCAGTGATGAAGCTCCCACAACTTCCTGAAGGCAACAACTGTTCCATGGGTTGATTGTTCTCCCTGTCAGAAATTTTCTCCTTATTTCTAGGTTGAATCTCTCCTTGATCAGTTTCCATCCATTGTTCCTTGTCTGACCTTCAGGTGCTTTGGACAATAGCTTGACCTCTTCCTCCTCGCTGTAGCAGCCCCTCAAATATTGGACCTCTTCTATCCTGTCTCCCCTGGTCCTTCTCTTCTCTAGACTAGCCAAGCCCAGTTCCTACAACCGTCCATCGTATGTTTTAGCTTCCAGTTCCTTATATGATAATCTGCTTTCTTCTAATATCGGTTGCTTTATAATTCAGTGTATACAGTTTCTCATTAACCAAAAGGCACTCCAACGTTCAAAACCACTGACACTCCTGCTTCTTCAGAGCCCAGCTTTGAAAACCATCGCTGGTATATGTTAGGAATAACAAGGTTACCTAATGTAGTTTGGGTAAAATAATATATATGAACTATGATAGTATGTCGCTTTAAACTGCAAAGCATGTAATTTTGGGTGCGGTTGTGAACCGCCGTATGAGGGAGCAAGAGAACCTGCTGGATTGCTGACGATTGCTGGTTTGATGGATTGATGGTTTGCTAACTGCGTGTTCCCTAATGCTGAAGGAAGAAAGGAGGTTTGACTTCTTCATATCTCTACTGCGAGGAGTAAAAAAAAACAAAAACCATATAATTTGATTGAAAATGTTAAATGGAAGAATAAGACGAACGCTAACTGAAATAGAATGACAAAGGAAAAAGGAAAGAAAGAAAAGGAAAAACTAAAAGGGACCAAAAGGAAAAAGATTAGCGAAAAAAATAGAAGAGGGAAAAATAGTGATTAAAAAAGTGACTTCTGATCTTTACAGCAGTAATAAATACAATAATACCCCTCTCTCTAAAGTTACATCATTTAATTATCAAAAGCATTAAAGTTTTGTATTTTTTTTTAAAATGCAAAAATACCATAAAAGGTTTCCAGTCACACCAGTAAACCCAGACGTTGTCTTCTCTCTAACCGTACAGATCAATTTGAACTTCTCAGCAAAGCTCGGTCTTCTTCACCAACCATTCCCTCTGTTGTGGGTATTGCCATATACCATATATCCATCTTTGTGCATAAAATAATATTGCTGCAGTTTGTCCTATATGAAAACAACCCTGACTTTCCCCTCCGATTGTTTATCCATTAATCCCAAGCAGATGACCATATCTCGTGTTTGCTTTTTTTTGCAGGTCTACCTAAACTGGAAGCAGCCTGTGTTCCATCAGGTAAATTGCTGGTTTATTTCTGTTTCCACCTAGGAAATGTTATTGACTTGTCCATTTTTTTTTTCAAAATGTGGATATGTCAGACCTGAAAGACAGGCCCACAATGTGAAGGTCCAATTAAACTGGTTTATCGTTCAAAAGCTTTATCGATGAACAGTCAGCACCCCTGCTAAGATTTAAATAAGGGTCAACTGAATTCAACTTAGTTCTCTTGTGACCCTACACCTCCACAAAAGTTACTTACGACCCAGTCCCAAAGTTATGGCCCCGCTGTTCTTCATTCTTATGACTGATCGCAGGAAAACTGCAATGCCTCCCCCAGCTATCTTCTCCCCATTCTCACTCCCAGCACCTACTTCAAATCTCACCAGATCCCAGTCTGCTTTCCTAATGCAGGAAATTCCTTGGTCAATGTGACTATGGAAGTCTTCTGGTCCAGTGGTCGCCGACCTGTGGGCCAGGGACCACTGGTGGTCCGCAGAGAAATGTCAGCCCCAAAGCACCCCCCCCCAAAGCAATTAATCCAGGCTGCGTGGGAACACAAGGCTTGCGTCACTTGCATTGAGAACAACACCAGGTAGTGAGGGGAGGGGGGAAAGGGCGGAAGGGGGGAACTTGCCCCACGCACCCCACGCGCCTGGCCTGGCCACCGGGCTGCTTCTTTCCGCTTCTTTCTTCTTCTGCTTTTGGCTGCACGCAAGGAAAGCAGCAAAAGTCTTTCTTTCTCTCCCCCAAACTCCACCAGAAATGAGTCTTTGGGGATCCTGCAAGGCCTCCTGCTCCAAGAGGCTGCGCCGGCAAAAACTCATTTCTGGAAGAGTTTGAGGTAGAGAAAGAAAGACTTCTGCGGCTTCTGCTGCTTTCCTTGCATGAAGCCAAAAGTCTCTCTCTCTCTTTCCCCCTGAGAACGGAGCTGGAGACGGTATCCTGCGATCCCAAATAAAGAACGATTGATCGGTAGGAAAACAGCGTGGGGGATTTTCCCGCAGACTTTTGGGGGGGATTTTCCCAGGGTCTCTTGGTCCGTGGGATTTAAAAGTATGGGCTTGGTGGTCCCTGAGGTCCCAAAGGTTGGTGACCCCTGATCGAGTCCAACCCCCTCCTCAAGCAGGAGACCCTAGACCATTTCAGACCAATGGCCGTCCAATCTCTTCTTGAAAACCACCAGCGACGGAACATCAAAAACTTCTGGTGGCAAGCCGTTCCACTGGCTAATTGTCCTCCCTGTCAGGAAATTTCTCCTCAGTTCTAGGTTGCTTCTCTCCTTGATTAGCTTCCACCCATTGCTTCTTGTCCTGCCTTCAGGTGCTTTGAAGAATAGGTGGACCCCCTCTTTTTTGGGGCAGACCCTCAAATATTGTAGCCCAGCTATCCTGTCACCCCTGGTCCTCCTTTTCACGCAATTAGCCATACCCGATTCCTGCATCCATTCTTCGTATGTTTTAGCCTCCAGTGCCCCAAGTAATAGGAGGAAAAAATAATGGGAGAAAAATACGTAGTGCCCATTTTTTTAGGCCACAAGATGTTAAAATACAAAAAACCCGAATAGCCGGCTCATTTTTCCAAGAGCAGACACGATGATTTAAATGCCATCAACTTTATGCTTACTTTTTAAATTCTCCAGCTGCATTGAATTTCATTTCCAAGAGGATGTGGATTGTGCCTTAGGAAAAATATTATAAGATTTCCCTAGATTTTATTATTATTATTATTATTATTATTATTATTATTATTATTATTATTATTATTATTATTTTGCATTGGATTTCTAAACACCAAGACAACCAACCAGCTAGAGTTCTCCTTGGCCCTATTTTCTTGTCCCACCTATTTCCCTGTCACTGAACCGCCTGACTTTTCTTTATTTCTGAATAAATCACTCTGCATGGGTAGGTAAGGGATGGGAACTTGCCTTTCAGCAGAATTAAAATTGGCCCTGCCCATATGAGCCACGAGGCCATGCCCATATTAGCAAGTCCCTGGCAGTCTTGAATCCGCTTTGCCAAGCAAAACAGAGACTGTAAGGCTGGCACTGTTGATGTAATTTGCATGATTTAACAGCAATTAATCTTTGCCCTCCCAGTGTTAAGTTATTCTAGATATTCTGTTTGTAGTAAGCACAATATAAATAACCCTCAGGGAGTCTCAGGCCAAAATAATTCAAAAAAACCCGTTCCCTCTTAATTATTAGCGCCTATTTTGCAACCATTGCATTTTGACGTGGTTGTAGTCTGTCATTATGTTACTGAACCTTTTTGCTTTCGTTGGCTCATGATGGGAGTTATCATCCAGCAGGTTTGAGGAGGCCACTTTGCCACGTAAGCAGAGGGAGGCTGTATGTCATTCTAAAACAATAGAATAGAATAAGAAATAGAAATAGAAATAGAATAGGAAATAAGAAATAAGAAATAATAGAATAAGAATAGAATAGAATAGAATAGAATAGAATAGAATAGAATAGAACAGAAAGAAAGGATGGAGAAGAGAAAGGATAGAGTAGAGTAGAATTTTAAAAAGGATAAGGAAAAAAGATAAAAGAGAAGAGAAGAGAAAGGATGGAAAAGAGAAAGGATAGAGTAGAATAGAATTTAAAAAGGATGAAGAAAAAGATAGAATAGAATAGAATAGAATAGAATAGAATAGAATAGAATAGAATAGAATAGAATAGAATAGAATAGAAAGGATGGAGAAGAAAAAGGATAGAATAGAATAGAATAGAATAGAATAGAATAGAATAGAATAGAATAGAATAGAATAGAATAGAATAGAAAGGATGGTGAAGAGAAAGGATAAAGTAGAGTAGAATAGAATTTTAAAGGATGGAGAAGAAAAAGAATAGAATAGAATAGAATAGAATAGAATAGAATAGAATAGAATAGAATAGAATAGAATAGAATAGAATAGAATTCTTTATTGGTCAAGTGTCATTGGTCACACAAGGAATTTGTCTTTGGTGCAGAAGCGCTCAGTGTACATAAAGAAAAAATAAAATACATTCATCAAGAATCATAAGATACAACACTTAGTGATAGCCACAGATAACTAATAAGCAATCAAATCATACTAGGGAACAAATAAAACAATATAAATTCATAAATACGAATCAGTTGCCAAGCGCCTGAATTTTGATCAGGCGACCACAGGGATGCTGGAATGGTCGTACCTGTGTAAAACGAATATAAGTCTCTCTCCTTTTTTTGTTGGTGCCATTGTAACTTTGTATGGTCACTAAATGAACTGCTGTAAGCCGAGGACTACCTATGGCAAGCTTTCGTTTATGCCTTTTGGACCGCTTAAGGAGATCGCAGCAAGCTGCCGAAGGATTCATGCCACGAGAATTGATCCATTGAGTTAGTCCTTGATTCACAAACGTTTCTCTTAGCTTGAAGTTACAACAGCACTGGAAAAAAGAGACTTACGACCGTTTTTTCCCCCCACTGACCACCATCGCATCATCCCATTGGTCACGTGACCAAAATTCGGGCGCGGAGCAACTGGCTGCTATTTATGACATGTCCTGGGTGTGTGTGTGTGTGTGTCATGAGATCCCCTTTTGCGACCTTCTGACAAGCCAGAAACAGTTTATCCTACGCCACGCACTTTATCTCGATTTTTAGACTTCACATTTCCTGTGACGACCCGGAGTGTAACCCAAACGTAACAAAATCCAAAACGTAAATAAGTGTCCTTTAATGCCTCCAACCTGGCCCCACTGTTCAATAATTCCCCGTTGGAGATAAAACTTATTCAGAAATAGTCTTTAAAAGAAAGCAATACAGTCCGAACTTAATGAGCAGGTAGAGATGAAATAAAAAACCAAACAAACTAAAATGACATAATTTCCACAACGAACCAGGATAAGTAATTACCAAACTTCAAGGAGATAACAAGGCAGAGTCTGTTGGAAGGACGTCAACCAAGATAACTTCAGCCCAAAATAAAACACACTTTGCTTCTGGCAACGCTGTGTTGTAACCGTCTCTCTTATATATTATTCTCCCCAGCTGCGACCAATGAGGGAGATCATGGCCGCTTCCTCTCTCATAAGCCAAGTTGTTTCCTTCTCCATTGCTCCCTGTGTGTCCTAGGATGAAGAAGGGATGGGCCTGGTTCTTTCTCTGACTACCCAGCCGGCCTCTGCCCTTCCCCAGCCTCCTCCACAACCTCCGGAGCCACACCTCCACTTCCTGTCGGCTGTTCCTCCTCTCCCTCAGAGTGTCTCCACCAGGGGCAGGACAGAACCTAAAACCATTAGCTTCGTTTCAGCCTCATTTCATTCAAAATTGAAAATGGATGAAATGTTCATTCAAAAACCAGATGAAATGTATCGGTAAAGGATACAGAGACAGATGAACAGAGTTGGAAGGGTCCTTGTAGGTCATCTAGTCTAACACCCCCACCCACCCCGCCGCCTAAGCAGGAGACCCTACACCATTTCTGACAGATGGCAGTCAAGTATCTTCTTGAAAGCTTCCAGGGATGAAGCTCCCACAACTTCTGAGTAACAGAATAATAACAAAATAACAGAATTGGAAGGGAGCTTGTAGGTCATCTAGTCCAACCCCCTGCCCAAGCAGGAGACCCTACACCATTTCTGACAGATGGCAGTCCAGTCTCTTCTTGAAAGTCTCAAGTGATGAAACTCCCACAACTTCTGAAGGCAACTTCTGTTCCATGGGTTGATTGTTCTCTCACTGTCAGAAAGTTTCTCCTTATTTCCAGGTTGAATCTCTCCTTGATCAGTTTCCATCCATTGTTCCTTGTCTGGCCTTTGGCTGCCTTGGAAAATAGCTTGACCCCTTCCTAATCTAGGAAGTGTAATCTTGCCTGATTTTGCTGGAAAAACAAATGCTGCTTGTTGGATATTGTACTAATATTGCATTCACAAAACCTCTCCCTCTCTCTCTCTCTCTCCCACTCCCCCTCAGGTTATGTATGGGACATTGGTCACTGTTCTAGTCTTACGCTCGGTGTATATAGTGTTATGGTAAGTAAGGACTTAACTACCAGATGGTTGCAGCTTAAGCCAAAGGTGTGAATTGCAGAGGAAGAAATTTGAATGGCTGGTTTTCTGAATAACGCTCAGCCTTCTGTTTTTCCACTGCTTGGGGTTTGTTCTGTGGGTTGCATAACCAGGGGAAAAAAAAAATATAGCCTACAGCTCCGTTGTTTGTGTATCGACAACTTTACCACTGTGGCTTGTAAGCTATTGGGATCCCAGCTGCAGAATTAAAATGGGAGCTTAGTTTTGCTAGATGAGTCACCGAGTGGCAAAGCGCCCGGGAGTTTCTCCGTCCAGGTGTTGCTACTTTGATGCTGCATACAGGTAGACTTCTAACAGTTCAGTTAGTGACCATTCGAAGATACAGTGGCACTGAAGAAAGGGACTTGTGACCATTTTTTTCACACTTCCGGCCGTTGCATCACCCCTACAGTCACGTGATCAAAATTTGGCCGCTTGACAACTGGCATGTACTTAGGCCTGTTGCAGTGTCCCGGGGTCGTGTGATCCCCTTTTGCGACCTTCTGACAAGCACAGTCAAGGGGGGGGGAAGCCAGATTCACTTAACAACGGTGTGACTAATTAACAACAGCAGTGATCAACGGCGGCACTTAATAAATGTGGCGAGAAAAGTCGTAAAATGCGAGTGAAACTCACTGAACAGGTTGTTCACTGAACGTAAATGTTGGGCTCGATTGCGGTCGTAAATCGAGGACTACCTGTACCCACCCTCCCAATCTGCCTTGCAGAATACAAATGAACCTTCCCTAGGAAGCCCTGCCCACCCACCCACCCACCCCCCCAAAAAAAAATAGCACAATAATATGCAGTCCAAAGTGGCTGTGAGAGATTTAACCTTGTTCTTCCTTCCAGGGTTTACCCTTGGCTCCGAGGGTTGGGATACACATCCCTGACTATTTTTTTGCTGGGCTTCCTCCTTTGGAACGTAGACAACATTTTCTGCGAGAAATTGCGGTAGGTGAATTTGGGGGGGCGGGGCTTTTCCGTCCACTTCTGTCTGGTAGCGTTTAGTGTCAGGATTCCAGCAGTGCCTCCAATTAAATCATGAGTCTTTGAGACAAACTCCCAAAACTTCCAAGGATTTATTGGAAGTCAATATGTTGGCGTGACCTGGGCGTAGCCGACTCTGAGACACGTCATTCGCTGTCACCCTTGACCCTGATTTTTTTCCCCCACCCTTCTGGGTGCATCGTAATTCATATTCTCCAACGGGACACCTCCATAGCCAAGAGTCATCAATCATGCTCTCCAATTAGACTTTTTGTGCCGCAGAAGCTTCAGTCATCCAATCAGTCTTTGAAGAAAATATGAATGGAATGTACTTTCGATTCCACACTGCTGCCTGGTCTTTGAAACTCCACACCCCCCCCGCCTTCTTTCTGTTGGCAACTATAAAATGTGCATAGAAAATGTTTTGTGTCCATTTGCCTCAGCCATGAAAAATCAGTTCCGCCCCACTAAGTTCCAGTTAAGCGGATGTTGTGGCCCGCCAGCGGCCAGCAGAGCTGGTGGCAGACACAGACAGTGAGGAGGTTGGGGAGGAACCTGGGCCAGTCCTGGAGCCTGGGGAAGGCTCGGACAAGGGCTCTGCATCGGAGGCAGAGATGAGGCCAGGGCCATCCGACAGTTATCAGCTGCCTTCAGAGTCGCAGATCAGTGGGGAAGAAGAACAGCTGGAGCCTGTTCCCAGTGTGCGCATGCACAGAGCTGCCAGAGGAAGGGAACAGCTAAGGAACAAGGATCGACTTAAGAGTGAGGGCACAGGTGGACGGTGAATGGACCCTCTCATAGGGAATATTAAAGGAGCGAAAGGGGAGTGGTGTTTGCAGGAGACAATTAGTTCGTTTAATTAGTGTGAAGATTTGTTTGTGACTCTCAAGAGACTCCTTGCGGAGTATTTCCTTGTATATCGTTGCGCTTGGAAGCTATCGGCCTGGCAACTCTCCAAGCCCGATAAGCTCTCACCCTTGAAGGATTGTTCGCCATTTGCTGGGCGTGAGTGCTAGGAATTCACATTAGGCTAATAAAAAAAGGGGGTTTTTTTGTCGGGACGGGGAGTCTGCTTTGTGATTTTTGTGAAGCCTAGGTCAGAACCAGATGATTTATCGCACCTGCCTATCCACAAGTATCTAGTCAAAGCACCAGTTAGCCCTAAATTGTTGCTAGATAAAAGAGTTACAATGGAATTCAAGGGAGGCTGGACTTTGGATCGCTTGTGGGAACCTCAGGATTCCAGGCTAATTCCTCTCTTTGACTCCACCACCGAGCTCTGCCTCTACACCTTGCAGTACTCTGGAAAGAAAAACACAGCAAAATTTTTTTGCTCTGGTAGCCGGGTGCAGCTAGTTTTGGAGAAACGGTGGCAGTTCTCACACCAGGGCTCCAACTCTCCTTTTGATTTTGATTACCCCTGGCCTGGACTGCTGTAATGCTCTCTATGTAGGGCTGCCCTTGGAGAAAAGGTGATCCTTCAGATACGGGGATGAGGAGCCCCCTAGATGCCCTGGAAGCCTCTTGTCCTCAGAGGGAGAACCTGCCTGACCATTGGACAGCTCTACCCTGTTCTCACCTCAAAGTCGGCTTCATTTTCTCCGTAGCCACAGGATGCAACCTTCTTAAAGGCTGTTTTGACAGATTCTCAAAAAGAAACCACAGAGTTTGCTGCGATGTCCCTTGGTCTTTGCAGGAGGCTAGGATCTACAAGGTGGCTTGAGAAGCCAGTGTGTGACCTTGGCGATTGTGTCTCTCTACAGGGGGATACGTGAGAGCCTGCCTCCGCTCGTGGGCGTTGTCACGCAGTTTCATGCTTGGTGGCACATCTTCACGGGACTCGGTTCCTACCTTCACATCCTGTTCAGGTATGTTCTCTTTCCTTTCCCAGGGACTTCAAGGGGAAGGGGATGAACTTCCTGCTCAAAAGTACAGCTGATCGGTCTCAGCTGTTTAACGACCAGGAACAAAGACATGATGAGCACAGGAGCATCGTAGCATCTTTGAGAAGACGAGGGATTTACACAACAGGATGGATGGATGGATGGATGGAGAGGGAAGGAAGGTGGGTGGGTGGATGGACATTGGAGAAGGATGGATGGATGGATGGACATTGGAGAGGGAAGGAAGATGGATGGATGGATAGATGGATGGACATTGGAGAAGGATGGATGGATGGATGGACATTGGAGAGGGAAGGAAGGTAGATGGATGGATAGACATTGTAGATTGATGGATGGACATTGGAGAAGGACGGATGGATACTGGAGAGGGAAGGAAGATGGATGGATGGATGGATGGACATTGGAGAAGGATGGATGGATGGACATTGGAGAAGGATGGATGGATAGACATTGGAGAAGGATGGGTGGACATTGGAGAGGGAAGGAAGGAAGATGGGTGGATGGACATTGGAGAAGGATGGATGGATGGATGGATAGACATTGGAGAAGGATGGATGGAGGATGGATGGATGGATGGATGGATGGATGGATGGAGGAAGGAAGGAAGATGGATGGATGGATAAACATTGGAGAAGGATGGATGGATGGATAGACATTGGAGAAGGATGTGGATGGAGATTGAAGAAGTATGGATGGACATTGGAGAAGGATGGATGGACATTGGGGAGGGAAGGAAGGAAGATGGATGGATGGATGGATAGACATTGGAGAGGGAAGGATAGACATTGGAGAAGGTGGATGGATGGATGGATAGACATTGGAGATGGATGGATGGATAGATGGATGGACAGACATTGGAGAGGGAAGGAAGGAATGAGGGGGGATGTGTGGATGGACGGACATTGGAGAGGGAAGGAAGGAAGAAGGGTGGATGGTTGGACGGACAGATGGATAAATGGACAGATATTAGCGAGGAAGGAAGGTAGAAGGATGGATGGACAGACATTATGGAAGGAAGGAAGGAAAGAAGGAAGGATCACAGCCTCATATCTGGTCTCAGAGGGGGGAGTTGAGTTCCAGAGGAGACCAGTGATGTTGACTCAAACTGATTTATCCAAAATGTTTCTTTTAATCTTCTTATCTCCCTTTTCTTCTTCTGATTCTAGTTTATATTCCCGGACGCTTTACCTGAAATACAGGCCAAAGGTCAAGGTAAGTTCCTAAAGACTCCGTCCAAGCGGGCTTTTCCCCCCCTTCCTTCTAATAGTTAAAGGCTTCTTAGGTAAACCTGAAGTAGTGGATAAGTGATTTTTTTTATTTTTTGTATTTATTGTAGAGAAAAACAAAAGTTACGGCATACATAGAATCTGCAGAGTCAATATAACATTGAGAAGAAGATTTAAGGGCTTCCAGCATCCAGAAATCTATATTTATTTTCTTTGATTGCTTTGAAAGATTTTATCGCGTTTCATGCTTGCGTTTGCGATGCCAACATTTGCAGAATAAACGGTGCCTGTTTTCCCCCCTCGAGAATTTGTTGAGTTGTAATTTTATCACAAAGCCCCTCAGCTTAAAAGACATCTGAGAAAGTAAGGAAGCCAACAGGGTAGATTCCCAGCTACGCAGTTTGATTTTACTACTAGAGGTAGTCCTCAGTTTACGACCACAATGGAGCCCGGAATCTCCCCTGCTAAGCGAAACAAGTGTATTTTGCTCCCTTTTGCGACCTTCCTTGCCCCTGTTGTTAAGCGAGTCACTGCAGTTGTTACATTTGTCACACAGTTGTTGAGCAAATCCAGCTTAGGTGCTTGTCCGACGGTCGCAAAAGAGGATCACGGGACACACTGTGACCATCGTAAATACGAATCAGCTGCCAAGTGCCCGAATTTTGATGATGTGACCGTGGGGGATGCTGCAACGGTCGTAAGTGTGAGCAATGGTTGTAAGTCCCTTTTTCAGTGCCGTTGTAATTTCCAGTGGTCACTAAACGAACTGTCGTAAGTCAAGAACTACCTGTAACTCCAAACTGGATTCTAGTTTGGTTAAGGCAGCCTATCAAAAGGTCTTTAGGGCGGTGATGGCGAACCTATGGCATGCATACCACAGGTGCCCCGCAGAGCCATTTGTGCGGCCACGCAAGCCCCAGTCAAACTTACCTGCGCATGCATGCGTCTCCCAGCTGGTTTTTGACCCATTGGAGGCCATTTTCACCCTCAGAGGCTCGAGGGAAGCCTCTGCAGCCTCGGGAGGCCAAAAAACAGGCCTTTGGGAAATACCGGAAGTGACGAAAAGGGCCCGTTTTTCGACCTTCCGCAGCTTCAGAGGCTTCCCTCGAGCCCCCGGGAGGGCGAAAACAGCTTCCCACGAGCTCCAGAGGCCCTGGGCTGTATCGAACAAAAAGAAATTCGACGTGGAGGAAAGTAAAGTCTTACACTTAAAAGTCCACATATAGACTGGGTGAAACCAGGCTCAATAGCAGGAACTGGGAGAGGGATCTTGGAGTCTTAGTGGACAACCAGCTAAATAGGAGCCAGCCGTGTGCAGCGGCAGCAGCCAAAAAAGCCAATGCAATCCTAAATTGTATTAACAGAGGGATACAATCGAGATCAAGGGAGGTACTAATACCACTCTATAAAGCCTTAGTAAGACCACACCTAGAGTCTTGCATCCAGTTTTGGTCACCACACTATAAAAAAGAAGTTGAGACTCTAGAAAGAGTGCAGAGAAGAGCAACCAGGATGATTTTAGGGGACTGGAGGCTAAAACATACAATGAACGGTTGCAGGAACTGGGCCTGGCTCGTCTAGGGAAGAGAAGGACCAGGGGAGACAGGAGAGCATCTTCCAATATTTGAGGGGCTGCCCCAGAGAGGAGGAAGGGGGTCAAGCTATTTTCCAAAGCACCCAAAGGCCAGACAAGGAATAATAGATGGAAACTGATCAAGGAGAGATTTTTCAACCTGGAAATAAGGAGAAACTTTCTGACAGGGAGAGCCATCAACCCATGGAACAGAAGTTGCCCTCGGAAGTTGTGGGAGCTTCATCCCTGGAAGCTTTCAAGAAGAGACTGGGCTGCCATTTGTCAGAAATGGTATAGGGTCTCCTGCTTGGGCAGGGGGTTGGACTAGATGACCTATAAGGTCCCTTCCAACTCTAATTATCGGTTATCTGTTGTCCGGAGGCTGAAAACAAGCACTTCTGGTATTTCTGGAAGGCCCATTTTTCAGCCTCCAAAGGCTGCAGAGGCTTCCCTCGAGCCTCCAGAGGGTGAAAACGGCCTCACTAGGGCCCTAGATCAGCTGGGAGGCACGCGCATGCGCAGTGCAGGTAAGGGGACGGGGCAGGGGTGTTGCGCAGGGGGGGCGGGGCGCATTGCATTGTGGGTGCCGGCACACTCACACTTTTGGCACACCACAATAAAAAAAATTCGCCATCCCTGGATCTTGAGGCTCTTAAAGTAATGAATTGTATAACCGATGAATATTTGAATGACAGGTAATCCTCGGCTTACAACCATTCATTGTGTGACCGATTGAACTTAACAATGGCCCTGAATAAAAAGGACTGACTTAACGCCTGTTTTTCACACTTTACGACCGTTGCAGCCCCTCCGTAGCCACATGCTCAAAATCCAGGCGCTTAGCAACCGACTCCTAGTTACGACGGTTGCAATCCCCCTTTTGGGGACGAGCAAAGTCGATGGGGGAAAGCCAGATTCACTTAACAACCGGGTTGACCTAACATGCATGGCAAGAGAAGTCGGTAAAATGGGGCAAAAATTCACCCGCTGTCTCCCTTAGCAGCAGAAATTCGGGTCTCAATTGTGGTCTTAAGTTGAGGACTACCGGTATTCCCCCCCACTGGTGAACCAACCTATATTGTATACTAGCTGCTTCACTGCGAAACTATGTGGTTGGGCTTCGTTTTGGGGGAGGAAAATAAGGGGGAAAAAAATTCTGCCTCTGCCTACCAGCCTCCATGGGTATCCATCTGGCTAGCATCCTGTCAGTGTGTGAGAGAGTTGAGGGCTGTTTGGAAACTGAAGCAGTATTTGTTGTGTGCGCAAGGAGACAGCAAGGAGCCTGGGCGTGGCTTAGCTCAACTGTTCTGTACTAAAGCTGCTTGGTGCTGCTGTGAAAATGAAACTCCTCTGCTTGTGTTTTGCATTTGGAAGAGATTTATTTTCAGGTGGGGAGGGGGAGTAGAACTCCTTAGCATCAGAGCATGTTAATAATAATAATAATAATAATAATAATAATAATAATAATAATAATAATAATAATAATAATACAGGAAATACTATAAATGCTCTGAGGGTCATTTCGAAACATCCTTTCTTAGTGAGCCCCGAGAAGCCGAGAAGAACCTATGTGCCAATTTTCAAGTTTGTAGGCTTTACGGTTCTGGAGATTTTGTGATGATGCGTGAGGGGCATTTCGCTTTTATATAGACAGATAGATTATAAATGTCAGTCTAAATTTCACCGGAGATCCTAAATTTGACCTGCGTTGGTGCCTTTGGTGTGACGCAGGCGTTCATTGTCTCTTCCAATGCACAGAGATTTGGCGAGTGACTGACAGGCGGTCTCGCCACCTGAAGGTATCCAAACCTCCGCTGTGCCTATTTCTCTTGTCTCGTTTGATTGATTGACATTCCCGGCCTCTTTTGAAATCCTGTACTATCAAGGGAAGCTCTCGCTTAAGTCTGTGCGACGCAGACCTTCTGCTGTTCGATGGAAGCAAAGCGCTGCTTTATTTTTTCAAAAGAGGCTGAGAATAAGAATAAGAATTTATCCAGACCAATGCCCCCCCTACGGCCGATGTTTTATTCGTTAGCCTTTCCTTCAGGAGCAAAAAGTCGCATCCAGAGAAGTCCCTCCACTTAGAAAGTCTCCAAAGTTACAACGGCAACTGAAAAAAAAAAAGTAGAATCAATCGGCCCAGAGCCGGAAGGGACTTTCGGAGGTCTTCTAGTCCAACCCCCTGCCTCAAGCAAGAGGCCCTAGACCAGGGATGGCAAACCTTTTTGTTGCGGGGTGCCGAAAGCAAGCGTGCACGCTTGATAGTGCCTTGCCAGCACCCACAATGCAATGGGCCTCTCCCCCTGCACATGGGCGTGCAAGCCCCCACCTTAACCTGCACCGCGCATGCGCGCATCTCCCGGCTGATTTTCGGCCCTTTTTGAGGCCTTTTTTTCACCTTCCTGGACGCTGGAGGGAAGCTTCTGCGGCGTCGGGAGGCCGAGAAACGGGCCTTCTGGAAATACCGGAATGGCCAGTTTTCAGCCTCCGGAGGGCCTCTGGAGCCCAAGGGAGGCCATTTCCCCCCTCCTGGGGGCTCGAGAGAGAAGCCTCTGCAGCCTTTGGAGGCCGAAACACGAGCCCGTTTCAGCACTTCCATTTTGGGCACTTGTGGTATTTCCGGAAGTGCCGAAACGGGCTTGTTTCTCAGCCTCCAAAGGCTGCAGAGGCTTCTCTCTCGAGCCCCCAGGAGGGCAAAAAAGGAGGCTGGGAGGCGCACGCATGCGCAGTGCAGGTAAGTTTGGCTGGGGCTCGCGTGCCCGCACACAAATGGCTCTGCGTGCCACAGGTCCCCCATCACGGCCCTACACCGTTTCAGGCAAGTGGCTGGCCCGTCTCTCCTGGGAGTTGAAGTCCACCCCTGACCTAGAGCATTGATGCAAACAGAAATACAAGACACAACCTTTCTGCTTTTTTTTTTCCAAAGCATAGTTTTTCCTGAAATTAATTCTTTGTTTTATTACTTCATTGTTTTGATTTGTTTTATTGCTTTGCCTTTTACTTTGCTTTTTACTTTACTTTACTTTTACTACTTTACTTTACTTTTACTTTTACTTTACTTTACTTTACTTTTACTTTTACTTTTACTTTACTTTACTTTACTTTACTTTACTTTACTTTACTTTACTTTACTTTACTTTTTACTTTACTTTTTACTTTACTTTTTACTTTTACTTTTACTCTTTACTTTACTCTTTACTTTACTTTACTTTACCTTACTTTACTTTACTTTTTACTTTTACTTTACTTTACTTTACTTTTTACTTTACTTTACTTCTTTACTTTACTTTACTTTACTTTTTACTTTACTCTTTACTTTACACTTCACTTCACTTCACTTTACTTTACTTTTACTTTTACTTTTACTTTACTTTTTACTTTACTTTACTTTACTCTTTACTTTACTTTTACTTTACTTTACTTTTTACTTTACTTTACTTTACTTTACTTTTTACTTTACTTTACTTTTTACTTTACTTTACTTTTTACTTTACTCTTTACTTTACTTTACACTTCACTTTACTTTACTTTACTTTACTTTACCCTTACCCTTAACCTTACCGTACCTTACCTTACCTTACCTTCCTTGATTGATTGATTGATTGATTGAATGAATGAATGAATGAATGAATGAACGAACAAGCTGGAAGGGACCTTGGAGGTCTTCTAGTCCAGCCCCTTGCTCAAACAGAGAACCTACCTACCCCATTTCAGACACAAGTGATTGTCCAGTCTTTTCTTAAAAACCTCCAGTGATGGAGCACCCATAACTTCTTGAGACAAGCCGTTCCACTGATGTTGTGGTTCGCCGGCAGTAGATGCGGATGGCTGAGGTTTCGGAGAGCGAGGACTCGGATGAGGGGCCTGCGTGGGATGCAGGGATGGGGCCAAGACCATCAGGGAGTGGAGTGTTGTCTTTGGAGATGGTGGAGGCTGGCAGCAGTGAGGAAGAGGACCCCGAGGAGCCTGTGCCCAGTGCGCGCAGGGCTGCTCAAAGGAAAGAGCAGCTGCAGCAGCACGGGCGATTCGGGAGTAAGGCTGCGAGGCAATGGCCCCTCCCTTAAGGGATAAAAGCCAGCCTGAGAGACCGGGATTCTTTGCAGGAAGCAAGGAAGGTTTTGCACTCAAGTCTTGTGGACGTTCTGTTAGTTGGTGTTTGGAGACTCTTTGTGTTTGAACTATTTCTTGGCAACTTTATCTAGTGTTCTTGGCAGCCTTGCACCACCTTGTCAGAGACAATGAGTTTGAAACAGCCTTTTAACCGGGAAGGAACGGAATCTGTAAAGAATCATTAAAAGGTTTTGCTGTTACCTCCATTTCGGGTTCGTTTCCTTGGAACCAGGTTTGGGTCAGAACAACTGATTGATTGTTCAAAAAGTCAAGAAATTCCTCCTGAGTTCCAGGTTGCTTCTCCCCTTGATTAGTTTACATCCGTTGCTTCTTTTCCTGCCTTCAGGTGCTTTGGAGAATAGTTTGACCCCTTCCTCCTCTCTGTGGCAGCCCCTCAAATATTGGAAGGCTGCTCTCCTGTCACCCCTGGTCCTTCTTTTCATCCAACAAACCTACCCGATTCTTTGTATGTTTCAATCTCCACTCCCCTAATCCTCTTGGCTGTTCTTCTCTGCGCTCTTTCCAGAATTACATCCTTCTTATATCTTGACAACCTAAACGGGATGCAATATTCCAAGTGTGGCCTTACGAAGTGTGGCCTTATCTCTTAATGGTTGTCCCAAAAGTGGGTGTTTTGTTTTGTTTTTCAAAAGGCAACTGGATTTTCTTGGTTTTTTTTTTCCCTTGAAGACATTTCACTTCTCATCCAAGAAGCTTCTTCAGTTCTTGAAGTGAAGAAGCTCCTTGGATGACAAGCGAAACATCTTCAAGGAAAAAAACCAAGAAGGCCCAGCTGCCTTTTGAAGAAAAAAAACAAACCACCTTTGGGACAATCATTCTCTGGCTAAATCTCATTTTGTTTTGGGAATGTTTATGTCATGCCCTTGGTGGAGACTGACTCTGAGGGAGAGGAGGAACGGCCGACAGGGAGTGGAAGTGTGGCTCCGGAGGTTGTGGAGGAGGCTGGGGAAGGGCAGAGACCGGCTGGGAAGTCAGAGGAGGACCTAGGCCCATCCCCTCTCCATCCTAGGGCACGCAGGGAGGAGAGGATAAGGGAGAAATGTGGTCTACAGGGGAGGAGAGGGCCTTGATCCCCTTCATGGGCTGCAGCTGCGACAACTGAATAAGAGGACGGACCCGCGTAAGGGCGAGCGCTGGAAACAAAGCATGGAAATATCTCTAGTTTATGGTTCCTCTCCGAGTTTGGAGTCCTTCCCAGTGTGTGTTCTGTTAGCAACTCAATCTGCCTGCCTGCTTTGCCCGATTTGGGGTAAAAGTTGCTCTGTTTTTTTATTAAAAAATTCAATGTTTACATAAATATTTCCAATATTTACATACAAGCCACGCCCAGGCAGTCACATGACCACCAAGCCATGCCCACACATTAGGCCACGCCCACAGAGCCGTTTGTTAAGAAATTTGACTCTCACCCCTGCCTTAACAACAGAACTTTGGGCCACCATTCTGGTCGTTAAGTCGAGGACTATCTGCATCTTCAAGCTTCAGTTTCCTGGTTTTACTCCAGGAATACAACCCTGTTAAGCGAAGGCTGCCATCTGCTGGGAAGAAAGTTTGAAGGTTTTGCCATCCTAAAGGCATCCTAAAGGTAGTGCCAAGCTTGGATCGGCTTGGATCTCACACCAATCCAGCTAGTCCTCAACTTAACAGCCATAATTAATACCTGTGAAATATGAGTACCGCTTTATGGTTCCTCCCCGAGTTTGGTGTCCTTCCCAGTGTGTGTTCTGATATCTGTGGGTGTCTTCAAGCCCTTATCTTGCCTGGTTTGTGTTGCTTTTTCCCTTCTTCTTGTAGCTGTTTGCGTGAGAGTTTTTTTTGTCTTCCATCAAGGATATTCGGAGCTTGGAAGCAAAGTGAAGGAATAAAAGGGGCTTCACCTAGTTTTTTGTGACTGTGTTTATTTTGTATCCCACCCTGGGTCATCACAGTTTACTGGATACCGCCTAAGTGAATTAACGATACAGGCAAATCCTTGACTTGCTGAGTGACCGCTCAAAGTTACAACGGCCCTGAAAAAAACGTGACTTACGTCACTTTTTTTCACACTTAACGCCCGTTGCAGCATCCCCGTGGTCATTTGATCCAAATGCAGACGCCTGGCGCCCGACCCATTTTATGACGGCTGCGGCGTCCCGGTGTCACGGGGTCATCTTTTGCGTCCTTCCGACCAGCAAAGTCAGCGGGGAAGCTGGATTCGTTGAACAGCTGCAGAGATTCACTTAACAACGGTGGCAAGAAAGGTCGTTAAAAATGGGAGGGTGCAGTATTGCGGGCTTACTCTGCCCACTGCCAGCAGTTTGATCCTGACCAGTTCAAGGTGGACTCAGCCTTCGGTCCTTCTGAGGTCGGTATAACGAGGACCCAGATTGTTGGGGGCAAGAGGCTGGCTTTGTAAACTGCTTAGAGAGGGCTGGAAAAGCACTATGAAGCGGCATATAAGTCCAAGGGCTATGGCCATTGTGGTCGTAAGCCAACCTGTATTACATTCTCCCCTTGGGATAAAAACCTAACATGCATAAAACATATAGAGATTAAGTACAAGTAGTCCTCTACTTACGACCTTTCTCGCTGCGGTTGTTAAGTTTGCAGTGCGATTGTTAAGTGAACCTGGCTTCCCCCGTTGCCATTTGCTTGTCAGAAGGTTGCCAAAGCGGATTATGGGACTCCGGGAGGCTGCAACCGTCATAAATAGGAGTCACTTGCCAAGTGTCTGAATTTTGATCATGGGACCCAGGGAGATGATAACAACGGTCTTAACTGTGAAAACCGGTCATCAGTCCCTTTTTTTCAGTATCATAGTAACTTTGAATGGTCACTAAATGAACTATGGTTAAATCAAGGACTACCTGTAATTACTGCAGATCAATAATAACCAAGTGAGCTTCCTCAGGGAGGTAAGTTTCCTTCCTTCCTTCCTTCCTTCCTTCCTTCCTTCCTTCCCTCCCTCCCTCCCTCCCTCCCTCCCTCCTTCAGTGGTTACAGAGTCAGCCTCTGGCCCCCTTCCTTCCTTCCTTCCTTCCTTCCTTCCTTCCTTCCTTCCTTCCTTCCTTCCTTCCTTCCTTCCTTCCTTCCTTCCTTCCTTCCTTTCCTTCCTTCCTTCCCACCCTCCCTCCCTCCCTCAGTGGTTTACAGAGTCAGCCTCTGGCCCCCAACAATCTGGGTCCTCATTTTACCCACCTCAGAAGGACGGAAGGCTGAGTCAACCTGGAGCCCATCAGGATGGAACTGCTGGCAGTGGGCAGAACTAGACTGCAATACTGAGTTCTAACCACTGCCCCACTATGGCTTGTTCTTTCGTTCCTTCCCTTCCCTTCCCCCTCCCTCTTTCTTTCTTTCTTTCTTTCTTTCTTTCTTTCTTTCTTTTCTTTCTTTCTTTCTTTCTTTCTTTCTTTCTTTCTTTCTCTCTTCCTCTCCTTCCTTCCTTCCTTCCTTCCTTCCTTCCTTCCTTCCTTCCTTCCTTTTCCTTTCTTTCCTTTCTTTTCTTTCCTTCCTTCCTTCCTTCCTTCCTTCCTTCCTTCCTTCCTTCCTTCCTTCCTTCCTCTTTCCTTGACCCAACCATTTCCTTGGCCCCTAACCATTTTCGTCTCTTTCTCTCCAACAGTTCCTCTTTGGGATTTGGCCTGTTCTCCTAGTAGAATCAACGAAGAAGCCCTAAGAAGCGACAGGTCCAAGAAGGAAAACAGCCTCCAGACCTTTGACTGTACCCTGGGAAGCTTTTGGCACTACCCCCCCGCCTCCTGCCAAAAAAGAGAGATTTTCTTCTTCTTTTCCTTTCTCCATGCCCGGAACGACAGCGCATCTCGACGGATCAAGCACCCTCACATCTACCAACCTTCGTTGAGAAGTTTTCCTTGTTATTTGCTTTGTTAAAAGCTCTGCTACAGTATTTGGGTTCCTGAAGGCCTGGTGTGGGGAGGCAGTGCCAGGGCACAAGCAATGGCTGTGCATTTCCCACCCCCACCGCACCCCCAGAGTCATTCCTGAAGTTTTCATTTGACCGGTGAGATGTCCGTTCCATGGCCGATCCGAAAGAGGACCCGTGCTCCATCTGATGCTCTTAAGGCAGAGGTCTCCCAATCCGTGGCAACTTTAAGACTTGGGGACTTCAACTCTCAGAATTCCTCACCCCTGAGGAATTCTGGGAGTCCTAAAATGGCCAAGATGGAGACCCTTGCTCTAAGGGACTCAGCATTTGTTTCCTCATTACTGTCATCTTGTAATAAGTAGGGGGGAACTTTGCGGTCCTTGGTGCTCTCTGAGCTCGCGGACGTTTCATGACCCAGCTAGGTGACCTCATCGGTCCTAGTGGAAAGGAGGAGGAGGAGGAGGAGTGGGGTAGGGTCCTTGGTGCTCTCTAAGCTCGTCTTTTTTTTCCCCCTTGCAGACGTTTCATGACCCAACTAGGTAACCTCATCAGTGCAGGGGGGAGGAAAGAGAAACTATATCCCATCAGTGTTTCAACTTTTTTCGTGAATCCCTTCCCGGTCACGATGCCTTTCCAAATCCGTTGAATTTACGGCAAGCTGTTAGCCCATACTTCCAAGGAGCATCGGGATGGAGGAAATTGCTTTTAATGAAGCCCGTGGATTAATGCAGGCTCTTCAGAGTCGTCGTTCTGGACCTCCAGATCCCCAGTGTCAGGTTTCCGGCGGTTACCCCCATTTAAATCACGAGTCTCGAGCCAAACTTCCAAAACTTCAAAAGGATTTATTGGGAGTAAACATGCCAGCACTGCCTGGGCGTAGCTGACTCTGAGGCACATCATTCACTGTCCCCCTTGACCCACGTTTTCCCTCCATCCCTCTGGGTGTATCGTAATTCATATCCTCCAATGGGACACCTCCATAGCCCAGAGTCCTCAATCAGGCTCTCCAGTTAGATTTTTGCACAGCAGAAACTTTGGTCGCCTAGTTACTATCTTTGAAAAACGCTTTCAGCTTCCAAGCTGCCGCACTGCTCTTCCAAACCCCTTTCCCCACCTCCCTTGCCTAAAATGGGGCAAAACTCCCTTGACAAATGTCTCACTTAAGAACAGAAACTCTGCGCTCAATTGTGGTCGTATTAAAAGCCTTAAAAGCCACGATGGAACTGCTTGTGGCTTTTAAATTCTCGTTAAGAAATCTGCCTGCAAATGCCTTACTTAGTTAGTATGTTCACCTACTCCTGCCAGGCTCCAAGTCTTCCTCCCACACTTCATTTGCAAGCCGACCCAAATAAGAATCAGGATTCCAGCAGTTCCCCCCAATTAAATTCTGAGTCTCGAGCCAAACTTCCAAAAACTTCAAAAGGATTTATTAGGAGTAAACATGCCAGCACTGCCTGGATGTAGCCGACTCTGTGACACATCATTCACTGTCACTCTGGACCCTGGTTTTCCCCCACCCCTCTGGGTGTATCGTAATTCATATCCTCCAATGGGACACCTCCATAGCCCAGAGTCCTCAATCAGGCTCTCCCGTTAGAATTTGGCACGGCAGAAACTTCAGTCACCTAGTTACAATCTCTGAAAAACCACGTATGGAATGCACTTTCCATTTCCAAGCTGCCGCACTGCTCTTTCCAGACCCCTTTTCCCCCCCTCCCTTTCTGTTGGCAACTCTAAAATTTACCATTTTAAAAAAAAATGTTTTTATGAGTCGACACCCAGATTCTCAGCCAGCCTCCCCAAAAGGCCCCTCTGGCAGGCTGGAAACTAGAAGAGCAGCCCGTTCAGTGCATATGCGCGCGCTGGGAAGGCGATCTTCCAGATTCTGGCGCATGCATGCGCCCGGCCACCTGGTCTTTCCTGTTTCCGGTGCGCATGCGTGCACGGAGACCAGCTGGCCAGGGCACATGTGCGCCCCCCGAAAACTGGAAGGTCATCTTCCCAGCATGCACGTGTGCACCGTGCGGCTCCTCTTCCAATTTCCAGCAGGCACATATAATGCGCGTGCTCCCATTCCGGCACTCGGTGCCGAAAAGTTTCACCAACGCTGCCCTATTATCATTCCAGGCAAATAGTTGTCCAGTCTCTTCTTAAAAGCCTCCAAGTCTTGGAGCAGCCACACCTTTTGAACACCTTTTCCCCAAAAAGCATGCTCCAATTTCCTCCCACATAGATTTTCTTGATAGAGAAAATGCATAGATCCCTAGATTCTCCGGGAAGGAGGCGCCTTGTTTAAGGGTATAAAGCAGGTCTGTCCAGCCTTGGCAATTTTAAAGACTTGCGGACTTCAGCCACACGCCTGCCGAGGAATTTCTGGAAGTTGACCTCCACAAGTCTTTTAAAAGTTGCCAAGGTTGGACACCCCTGGTATATAAAGGACACCTTGCAAATCTTTTCATATATCTACCACTATAGCTGCTAAATTCCAGCTTTTATTCCCGGCACTTTTCCATTTTCCTAGCCATACTCAGTGGGATGTTTGGATCTGGCAGGCCGCTACTCGTCCACGCTAATTTTTTTTTTGGCTAGACTTTTTTTTTTCCCTCCAAGAACAATTAAGCTACAATTAGACGACTTTCACCAGCAGCCTGATTGTTTCCTTTTCCTGGCCAAAGAGCCATCAATCTTCTAGAGCTGCTCTATTAATTATTATTATTATTGTTATTATTATTATTTTTTAAAGCTGTGGTTGTACAAAAAATATTCATCAGTCGGCTTCTTTGCAAGTCTTTCCTTTGGAATTGTGCGGCGTTACAAAATAGCACGAGAACAGTTTCCTCCTCAAATCCTGGCCCTTCACAAAAGAAAGGATATAAATGGAATGAATGTATGCTGAAACAGCACAAAGTGTGCGTATATGTGTGTGTACACACACACACACACACACACACACACACACACACATATATATATACATACACACACACACACACATGTGTATATATATATATATACACACACGTATACACACACACACACACACACACACATATATATATATATATATATACATACATACATACATACATACATATACATATACATATACATATACATATATATAAATACAGAAGCCTGATGATGGCTGATGAGATTCTGCCGAAACGTTGCTACAACTTTAAAAGCACAACTATAATGACGTGGGAAAATACCCGAACAAAGCTGAATGCCATACATATATATATAAATACATACACACACATGCACACACACACATATATAATGTTAATCACATGCCTTAACAATGCACCACTGTTATTAGTATTTTTTAAAGTGAAATGCAGTATTTAACATTCTTCCCATGCCATATCCGTCACTGGACATTGGTGATTATGCTGGTGATCCTACTTAACGTAAAATCCTTCTGTCTGACTTCACTAAATTGCTCTTTGTATTCCTTGGGATGAAAGAGTTAAGATTTTGGAGGCTTTTGCTAATTTGTCCCTACACTCCCTCCATCCCCATAAAACCGATTACTCTTTAAGAGGAAATATTGCATATCTTTAATAATTTAGACACACACACCCCCGCCCTTAATGGTCAAAATTGAAAATGCTTGGCAACTGGCATGTACTTACGACAGTTGCACTGTCCCAGGGTCCTGGGATCCTCTTTTGTGACATTCTGACAAGCAAAATCAATGACAAAGCCAGATTCTGGGAATTCTGTTTGGCAAAATCGGATCCTCCTTTTGAATGGGATTCATTTCATTTTGATTCACCACGGATCTCCGATCCTTCCCGGTCGATCAAGTCAGGAAACAGATCCTCACAAGTGATGTGGCTACAGCGACCTCATCTCAAAATATTTTCCCTCCTTCCCTCCTCCTCTACAAAGGAAAATCGAGGCCCTGAACTCTTGAGTTTCTTTCTAATGTCCTCTTTTTATCCTGGGCTTCAATCGTGTTTTTTTTTGCTAACTGGCTACAGTTCTTCTCCCAACATCGAAATTTTACCGGTTGCCAAGGTATTTGATTTGATGATGGGAAAATTCAATCGATTGTGGCTGATGCAATAAACCATGGTTAAACTAACCGTGATTTAGCTTCTCTTCCTCCTTCCCTCGTTAACATGGCTCCTGACTTCCAAAACCTCTGAGAATCTGCTCAGTACCTAGCGTTACCTCTGTGAATTCCTAACAGTGGTTCTTTATTAAAACATAATGTCAGCAGCAACAACTTCTGTGTAATTATTGAGAAATTGGAAAAATATCTTGCAGTATTTGCATCTTACAAATATTGCAGAGATTGGAGCCTGCTCCTTGGTTTGGCTGAATTGCTTACAAAATCCCTTACATTGCTCCATGCTCCCTCCATACTTACCCCAAACGTTTAGGATTCTACACCAAGGAGTACCAAGCTAAGAACATTTGACTATTTTATGTCCTGGTTTTGGTGGAAACCTGATGGTGGAAACCATCAGACCATAAAAAAAACGCCGAGGAACTCCTAGACAGGCCTGAATTCTCAACCTGAGAACTTGAAGCTGGGTGGACTTCCAACTCCCAGAATTCCCCTTTTTGTCCGGGGGATGCCTAGAGGTGGAGTTCTTGCCTCACAATCAGGAGGCTGTGAGTTCGACTCTAAGTAGAGGCAGATATTTCTCTTCCCCGGGCACACTGAGAATATATCCGCTGAACAAAACTCCGTATCGGTGACAGGTAGGGCATCCGGCCATTGAAACACTCTGCTAGCTCCATTCAGTTGCTCAGACTCCACCCCGCCAAGGATGATGAGGTCGTTAAAAAGAGATGATGATGTGTGCAAGATGAAAGAGGCAGATGTTTCCCCAGCGCTCCACTTCATTTTGCCAGATGTTCTCCAAGGCCTCAGCCAGATGTTTCAGAGAAATACTTCCACCTATGCAAGCTCTGACCCTTGGCTCCTGCGGCGAGGCAGACCGCCAAGCTGGTTAAGTATATCCTTGGCTGTTTCTGTTTCATGCGAATTTCATTTCTAAGCTTCTAAATTGTAACCTCTCTGGAAGGACACACTTAACCATCTTCTAACTAGCCTTGGTTTGTGGGGACAAAGTTTAATAATGCACTGATTCTGAAATGGTTTACGCGCGTCGATTCAGCCTGCCAAAAGGAATAAGTGATATCTTTTTTAAAAAATTATTATTATTATTATTATTATTATTATGGAAAAGCAACCAAACCGTTATGGTTTTTATTTAATCTAGATTTGGGTTGGGGTTGTTGTTTTTTTCCCCCTCCTATTTTACAGGTAAATTTACCATGGCTGAATTATGGAAACAGCAGCTAACTGTATATAAAGACCAATATAATAAATAACATTGAAGCATTTTGATATATTGAAATACGTCTAAATGGGGCTTGTCTTACCCGTATCTCTAGATGCAGATTCATAAAGGCAACCTATAATGGCTTTTTGAGAATAATGTATTTAATCCGTTCATTCTTAAAGCACTAATTATGAATTTATAGCTAATCAATACCATTAAAGGACTTTGGTTTTTTAATTAAAATCTCACTGTGGTCTCTTTTTTTTTCTTTTTTCCTTTAGCACAAGGGTTTTCAATCTTGACAGCTTTAAGACTTGTGGACTTCAACTCCCAGAATTCCTGAGCTAACCTGACTGGAGGAGGAATTCTGGGAGTTGAAGTCCACAAGTCTTAAAGCTGTCAAGTTTGGAGATGCCTACTTCAGCACAAGAGTCTCGAAACCTGGCAATTTTAAGAGTTGTAGACTTCAACTCCCAGAATTCATGTATTCGGCCTGAGGAATTCTGGGAGCTGAAGTCCACATGTCTTAAAAGTTGCCAAGTAAAGTTGTCTAGCACACACACACACATACATACACACTATCCTGAATTTTAATCTAAACTTCATTGCGCTGAAAGTAACTCCTTATACAGAACAACAGAAGTTTTACTAACCACCCAGAGTTAATGAATGAATGAAATTGGTAGCCATAGAACTTACAATACAAGTAGTCCTCGACTTACGATGAGTCGTTTTAACAACCATTCAAAGTTATGACAGATCTCCCCAAAGTTACTTGCGACCCAATTTCAAAGTTAGGAAAACCTCATACACATACACTGTTCTGACCCAGACTTCGTAAATGGTAATTAATCAAAAACTTGTTTTTAAAAGCAAAACCTATGTTAATGCAACGCTGGGAATTACTTTCATTCCCAGCCAGAACTAATCTTAGACAGTTCCCCAAGATAAGCACATGCCTTTCAGTTCTGTGGCATGCTGCCAAAAACAAGAAGTATCCAATGAACTATAAAAGAAACCAACCGAAGTACAAGAAAAAAAACAACCAAAGTACACAGAGCTTCAAGGATTAATCCGAACAGAATGAACGACTTTGCTTCCTGCAAAGGTTTTGTCATCTTGGCCTGATTTTTTATCCCTTATGGGAGGGGCAGTCATTTCCCAGCCTTATTCCTGAGTTGCCCCTTTTGTCTCAGCTGTTCTCGCCTTCTAGCAGCTCTGCGCATACCCGCACTGGGAACAGGCTCCTGCTGTTCCTCTGCCTCACTGCCGCCAGATTCCGGAGCCTTCGGAGTCAGCACCCCACTCCCAGGTGGTCCTGGCCCCAACCCTGCATCGGATGCAGGCTCCTTGTCCGAGTCCCTCCCTGACTCCTGGACTGGCCCAGGTTCCTCCCCACTGTCTGACTCTGCTGCCGTCTCCGCAGGCTGCTGACGGACCACAGCAACATACAACAGTTTGTTTAATGCAGGCTTGTCCAACCCGCAGCCCACAGGCCGCATGCAGCCCAGGTCGGCTCGTAATGCGGCCCAGTGCCCACCCCAACCTTCGTGCAAGAGGACGAGCCAGCGAGGAGGAGGAGGAGGAGAGGCAGGCGCGAGGCGGCGCGAGGCGAGCGCCACGCCAAGCAGCAACAGAAAAGGCGGGCGCCGTCAGAGCGCTCCTCGTGCCGAGGCAGCCGCAGCCCAAGAGTCCTGCTCCTCCACCTCCTGCTGTTGCCGCCGCTGCCGCCACCGCCGCCACTGCTGCCGCCGGAGCTGTTGTAGCGGCTTCTGCCCCCACCGCCGCCGCTGCTGCTGCACCGATCCTCCCAGTCCTTGCCTTCCAGTCCTGCCGCATCCAGCCGGGCCATTTGCAGGAGGAGAGGTAGGCCCGAGGTGGGCGAGCTTTCTTTCCCCCCCACACCGCGTTCCTTTCTCCCTGGTTGACTATTTTTTATGATATCTTATGAAAAAAATGTTTTCTATGGTTTTTTTTGGATGATCAGGTATCGTTACTGTTATTTTATTTTATGTGTGGCCCAAACCAAATTTTCATCTTCTAATGTGGCCCAGGGAAGGTGAAAGGTTGGACAAGCCTGGTTTAATGATTGTTCGAAGTTACAACGGCATTAAAAAAGGGACACAGATGGTATAGAAATAAGTAAAGGAGTGAGGCAAGGATGTCCACTAGCTCCATTCTTAATGTCATGTCCCTGGTGGAGACTGAGGGAGAGGAGGAACAGCCGACAGGGAGTGGAAGTGTGGCTCCGGAGGTTGTGGAGGAGGCTGGGGAAGGGCAGAGGCCGGCTGAGCGGTCAGAGGAGGACCCAGGCCCATCCCCTCTCCATCTTAGGGCACACAGGGAGGATAGGATAAAGGAGAAACGTGGTCTACTGGGGAGGAAAGGGCCTTGATCCCCTTCATGGGCTGCAGCTGCGACAACTGAATAAGAGGATGGACCTGCGTACGGGCGAGCGCTGGAAACAAAGCGTGGAAATATCTCTAGTTTATGGTTCCTCTCCGAGTTTGGAGTCCTTCCCAGTGTGTGTTCTGTTAGCAACTCAACTCAATCTGCCTGCCTGCTTTGCCCAATTTGGGGTAAAAGTTGCTCTGTTTTTTATAAAAAAAATTCAATGTTTACATAAATATTTCCAATATTTACATACAAGCCACGCCCGGCCAGTCACATGACCACCAAGCCATGCCCACACATTAGGCCACGCCCACAGAGCCGTTTGTTAAGAAATTTGACTCTCACCCCTGCCTTAACAACAGAACTTTGGGCCACCATTGTGGTCGTTAAGTCGAGGACTGTCTGCATCTTCAAGCTTCAGTTTCCTGGTTTTACTCCAGGAGTACAACCCTGTTAAGCGAAGGCTGCCATCTGCTGGGAAGAAAGTTTGAAAGTTTTGCCATCCTAAAGGCATCCTAAAGGTAGTGCCAAGCTTGGATCGGCTCTCACACCAATCCAGCTAGTCCTCAACTTAACAGCCATAATTAATACCTGTGAAATGTGAGTACCGCTTTACAAAACCCTAGTTAAGGCCACACCTGGAGTAGTGCAACCAATGTTGGTCACCACACTGCAAAGAAAAGTTTTTGGAAAAAAAGGGTCAGAGAAGTAATAGAGGGAAACTCACCAAGGAGAGAAGCAAGCTAGAACTAAGGAGGGATTTCCTGACAGCGAGAACAGTTAACCAGCGGAACTACTTGCCACCAGAAGTTGTGAATCCTCCAACACTGGAAGTTTCTAAGAAGAGATTGGACAAGCATTTGTCTTGACATGGTGAGGACTCATGTTTGAGCTGGGGGCTGGACTAGAAGACCTCCAAGGTCCCTTCGAGCTCCATTCTGAACTGAATTGGGTATATCTAGTCTAGAGAAAAGAAGGACCAGGGGAGACATGATAGCAGTCTTCCAATATTTGAGGAGCTGCCCCAAAGAAGAGGGAGTCAAGCTATTCTCCAAAGCCCCTGAAGAGGCAGGACAAGAAGCAACGGATGGAAACTGATCAAGGAGAGAAGCAACTTAGAACTAAGGAGGAATTTCCTAACGGTGAGAAGAATTAACCAGTGGAACTGCTTGCCACCAGAAGTTGTGGCTGCTCCATCCCTGGAAGTTTTCAAGAAGAGACCAGTAGAACCTCAAGGTTGTAATTAATTGTTCATCCTGATCAGAATTTCTAGTGGCCAGGAGGGGGCAGTAGGAGATGCTCCATTGGTCTCTACGGTGTCTTGCATCCATCCATCCTTTCTTTCTTTCTTTCTTTCTTTCTTTCTTTCTTTCTTTCTTTCTTTCTTTCTTTCTTTTTCTCCCTTTTTTCTCTTTCCTTCCATTCATCCACCTCATTTACTTACTTCCTCTCATTTCCTCCCTCTCTCTTCTTCCCCTTCCTTTCTCCTTCCCTCCCTTTATCGCTTTCCTTCGACCCATCTCCTTCCTTCCTTCCTTCCTTTTTTCTCTTTCCTTCTACTCCTTTCCTCCCTCCCTCCTTTTTGTCTCTATCTTTCCTTCCATCAATCTTCCTTTGTCTTTCTTTTTCTCCTTCCTTCCTTCCTTCCTTCCTTCCTTTCCTTCCTCTTTTTTCTCTTTCCTTCTACTCCTCCCTCCCTCCCTCTTATCTCTTATCTCTTTCCATCCATTGATCTTCCTTTGTCTCTTTTTTCTCTTTCCTTCCACTCCCTTCCTTCCTCTTTTTCTTTCCTTCCACTCCTTTTCTCCCTCCCTCCCTTTTATCTCTATCTCTTTCCTTCTGTAGATCTTCCTTTGTCTCTCTTTTTCTCTTTCCTTCCGCTCCCTTCTTTCCTTCCTTGCTTCCTCCCTCCCTCCCTTTTTATTGTTCTCTTTCCTTCTACTGATTTTCCTTCCTTCATTTCTTTTTCTTTTCTTCCTTCCACCAATCTTCCTTCCTTCCCCTTTTTCTCTTTCCTTCCACTACCTTCTTTTGTTCTTCCTTCCTTTCCTTTCTTCCTTCCTTTCCTTCCTTCCTTCCTTTCCTTCCTTCCTTCCTTCCTTCCTTCCTTCCTTCCTTCCTTCTTTCTTTCTCTTCCTTCCTTCCTTCCTTCCTTCCTTCCTTTTCCTTCCTTCCTTCCTTCCTTCCTTTCCTTCCTTCCTTCCTTCCTTCCTTCCTTCCTTTCCTTTCCTTCCTTCCTTCCTTCCTTCCTTCCTTCCTTCCTTTCCTTCCTTCCTTCCTTCCTTCCTTCCTTCCTTTCCTTCCTTCCTTCCTTCCTTCCTTCCCTTTCCTTTCCTTTCCTTCCTTTCCTTCCTTCCTTCCTTTCCTTCCTTCCTCTCTCCCTGTTTCCCACTGCCTTTTTGCTCACCTGTGACTATTCTGTTTCTTTGTTCAGGTGAGGAAATATCTTTGTAGCAATGACTCAATTGTCCGGTAACTTTTTGCCAGACCTTCCCTCGCTCATCGATGGTTGTTGTGGTGTACATATCAGAAGGAAGGAATATTCGGTATGTTTGCTGCCTGGAATTATTTACAAAAATAACTATAAAAATGAATACTCACTGATTGCACGTCATAACTTCTCTCTCCTCCCATGCGTATATTGGTAGAGTATCTCATCCTGGAATTGTGGAGTTTCCTTCCAAGTAAACCCAAACAGGACTGGGATGAAATTCACTTAAAACTGATTTTTTGCATTGCCAGCTTTTAAAATTCTAGATCTAGACCTTTGTTGTTGTTGTTGATTGACTTCCTTCAAGACAATGATAGGTTTTACGCCCCGAAAAGCAAACCATTCCTTCCAAGCAGGATTTCTTCAAAACGATCTGGGAATGAGCGATATTATTTTTTTCCCTCAGTTAATTAGCAAATTCTGGGAGTTGGAAGTCCACAAGTCGTAAAGTGGCCAAGTTCAAAACCTCTGATGCTGAACAAAAAATTTTTTTTTGAAGCTTTGGGACTATTAAGATATTTGGACTTCAACTCCTAGTATTCCACCTTGTGTTGTGGCCTGCCAGCGGCCAGTGGAGCTGGCGGCAGACTCGGACAGTGAGGAGGTTGAGGAGGAAACTGGGCCAGTCCTGGAGTCTGGGGAAGGCTCAGACGAGGGCTCTGCATTGGAGGCAGAAATGGGGCCAGGGGCCGTCCGACAGTTATCAGCTGCCTTCGGAGTCAGAGATCAGTGGGGAAGAAGAGCGGCTGGAGCCTGTTCCCAGTATGCACATGCGCAGAGCTGCCAGAAGAAGGGAACAGCTAAGGAACAAGGGTCGACTCAGGAGTAAAACCACAAGTGGATGGTGAATGACCCCTCCCATAGGAAATAAAGAGGAGCGGAAGGGGATTGGGGTTTGCAACAGACAATTAGTTCATTTCATTAGGGTGAAAAATCTATTCCTGACTTCTTGCCAAGTAACTGCTGCTACAGTATGGCATTTGGAGGATATCGGCCTGGCAACTCTCCAAGCCTGAACAAGGTCTGTAGTTGTGAAATCTCACGAAAGACTGTTTGCCGGGAACTTTGCTGGAGAGGAATTCCCTTTGACCTAAATAAAAGGGGTTTTATCGGCTTCATGATCTTGAGAAGCCCAGGTCAGAACACCTCGTTAGCTTGGTAGGTAACATTTTTTTTTATTTTAGGAATCTCCCAAGTGAGCCATCAATAAAAATTCCAGGGTCTCAACTTTCCTCACTTGCCCTGCGGTGAAACCATTATTATATTTATTACAAATTATCTTCTGCAATTCTCTACAGGTAGTCCTCGACTTAACAACAGTTCACGGAGTGACCGTTACAGAGTTACAATGGCGTAGAAAAAAAGGGAGCTAGGACCATTTTTCACAGTGACGAACCTTTTAGCATCCCCCAATGGTCACGCGATCAAAATTCAGACACGTGGCAACTGATTCAATTCTTACGACTGTTGCTGTGTCGTAAGGTTGTGCTTGCGACCCTTTGACAAGCAAAGTTGATGATGGGGAAGCCCGATTCACTTAACAACTAGGTTACTAATCTATATATTTAAAAGCGAAATACCCCTCATGCATCATCACAAAATCTCCAGAACTATAAAGCCTACAAATGTGAAATTTGGCACATCTGTTCCTCTTGGCTTCTCAGGGCTCACTGAGAAAGGATTTTTCGAAATGACCCTCAGAGCATTCATATTTCCTATATTATTATTATTAACACGCTCTGATGCTAAAGAGTTCGACTCCCTCTCCCCACCTGGAAAGAAATCTCTTCCAAATGCAAAACACAAGCAGAGGAGTTTCAGTTTCACAGCACCAAGCAGCTTTAGTACAGAATAGTTGAGCTAAGCCACACCCAGGCTCCTTGCTGTCTCCTTGCTCACACAGCAAATACTCTTTCGGTTTCCAAACAGCCCTCAACTCTCTCACACACTGACAGGATGCTAGCCAGATGAAAACCAATGGATGCTGGTAGGCAGAGGCACAATTCCACCACCACCCTTATTTTCCTCCCCCCAAACTAAGTTTGACCACATAGTTTCCTAGCGAAGCACCGGTATCGAGCTAGTTGTAAATAAAAGATAAAAGAGATAAGGGGTATTACTTAGCGTGGAATAGGTCTTATCAAGGAGATAAGAGGTAAAAATCAGATGAAAAAAGAGTATTGCTATGTATAAATTAAACATGAACATTGTTTATAACTATGACTATGCTAATATAATCTACAGGATTGCAAATAAGCTAACATAAATATAAATGTGGTTAAAATCATTCTGTTGTACTACTACGATTGTTATTGGTATATATGTTACTATTTCTTTTTTCCCCCCTTTCTTTTGTAAAATGGTATGCCCAGACAATACACTGTATTCAAAATGTGTATATATAAATAAAATAAAAAATTTGACCCAAAACAAAAACAACAAGAACCAGGTTAGTAACTTGTCAACTGCAGTGATTCACTTAATGACTGTGGTGAGAAAGGTCATAAAATAGGGCAAAGGTAACAATGCATGTCTCATTTAATGACAGAAATGTCCAGGACTACCTGCATTATATATTCAATACATTTAACTACATATTAAGCAATGCTCTGTGATTGGTGGCCCTTTGGACACACTTTCCAGTTTCGAATCGTAGCCTGAAACTTGTTTCCTGCTCTGTTTACATAGTCACAGAAGAATAACAGCATAACAGAATTGGAAGGGACCTTGGAGGTCATCAAGTCCAACCCTCCCCTGCCCAAAGCAGGAGACCCTACACCAGGAGTTTTTGCAGCTTTAAAACTTGTGGACTTCGACTCCCAGAATTCCTCCTCCAGTCATTTTAGTTCAAAAATTCTGGGAGTTGAAGTCCACAAGTCTTAAAGCTGTCAAGTTTGAAGATGTCTGTTCTAGAATAATGTTTCTCAATGATGGCCGCTCAAAACTGTCTGGACTTCAACTCCCAGAATGCCTCAGCCAGCAATTCATCCCAACTAGTAACATTCTTCCATGTCTTGCACAAAGATGCATATTAAGCTGAACAAGGGTCTTCAAACTTAGCAAGTTTAAGAATTGTGGACTTCAACTCCCAGGGTTCCTGAGCTAACATTAGTGGTAAAAGAATTATGGGAGTTGAAGTCCACAAGTCTTAAAGCTGTCAAGTTTGAAGATCCCTGATCTACATTTTCTATCTTCTATCTTCATATCTATCTATCTATCTATCTATCTATCTATCTATCTATCTATCTAACTACCTACCCACCTATCTATCCATCCATCCCAAGGGTCTTCCATCTTGGCAACTTTAAGACTTGTGGCCTTCAACTCCCAGAATTCCTGAGCTAACATTAGTGGAGGAGGAATTATGGGAGTTGAAGTCCACAAGTCTTAAAGCTGTCAAGTTTGAAGACCCTTGTCCTATACAATTTCTGACACATGGCAGTCCTGGCTCGTCTTGAGAATCCCACAACTTCCGAAGGCAACTTCTGAAATTCTGAATTCTGAAATTACTACCAGTATTAAAACAAGGAAGACACACGATCCCTAGGGTTAATGGATGTGTTTCTCTCAGTCCACAGGGCAACCAAGAGATAAGAAACGGCATACACAATGATAAAACTTTACTTCCTGGTGTGCTACAGATCAAAGAAAGGCAAATCCAACATAACATTAACCCAAAACTATTTGGCAAATCATGTAAGCCAGGTAATTGGATTCCATCTTGATTTCCCACAGTGATATATATATATATATACACACACAACACAATACAACCCCTTGTGCAATACATTTGCATATTTAAAATGCTTTTCTTCAGTAGCGTCACTTTAAATCAGGGAACTAAAAGTGCTATTAGGCCTAAGGTTAACTTAATTTCTAATCTCCACCCTAGTCATGGGGATTCCTTGTTCATTAACTCTTTATCTGTGCACCACAGATATCCTATCTCCCCTGGTCCTCCTCCTCCCTAGACTAGCCAGGCCCAGTTCCTGCAACCCTCCATTGTATATTTTAGCCTCCAGTCCCCTCATCAACCTGGTTGCTCTTCTCTGCACTTTTTCTAGAGTCTCAGCCTCTTTTTTATAATGTGGTGACCAAAACTGGATGCAGTACTCTAGGTGTGGTCTTACTAAGGCTTTATAGAGTGGCATTAGTCCCTCCCTTGATCTCGACTGTATCCCTCAAAGAAGCATTGGCTTTTTTTGGGCTGCTGCCACATACTGCTGACTCATATTTAATTGGCTGTCCGCTAAGACACCAAGAACCCTCTCACAGTTACTGCTATTAAGCCTAGTTTCACCCAGTCCAGAGGTGGGATTCAGCAGGTTCTGACCAGTTCTGGAGAACCAGTAGCATCAATTTGGAGTAGTTCGGAGAACCGGCCAATACAGCCCTCTGACTGCCCCCGGCCCCACCTATTCTCTGCCTCCTGGGTCCCAGGTGATCGGCTGGGTCTGCACAGGAGAACGGAGCTGGAAAGCAGGTTAGTGGGGTGGGCAGGGAATGGAGATTTTGCAGTATCCTTCCCCTGCCAGGCCCACCAAGCCACGCCCACAGAACGGGTAGTAAAAACATTTGAATCCCACCACTGACCCAGTCTGTATGTGTATTGTATTGTACTGTACTCTATTCATTGCACTCCATTCTAAATATTCCATCCCATTCCATCCCATTCCATTCTAACCTATTCTATTCTTCTATAGCACTTAGACTTATATACCTCTTTACAGAGCTTTCCAGCCCTCTCTAAGCATATTGCCCCCAACAACTTGGGTCCCCATTATACCCACCTCAGAAGGATGGAAGTCAACCTTGAGCCTAGTGGGATTTGGACCGCAAATTGTAGGCAGCAGGTTGCAGCAGAAGTAGCTTGCAGTATTGCACTCTAGCCACTGCGCCACAGGGGCTCCTTAATATTCTATTCTAGTCTAGTTCTATTCTATTCTATTCTATTCTATTCTATTCTATTCTCTATTCCTAATTCTTATTTCTATTCTATTCTCTATTCCTAATTCTTATTTTTTTCTATCCTATTCTATTTCTATTCTCTATTCCTAATTCTTATTTCTATTCTATTCTATTCTCTATTCCTAATTCTCTATTCTATTCTCTATTCCTAATTCTTATTTCTATTCTATTCTATTTTATTCTCTATTCCTAATTCTTATTTCTATTCTATTCTATTCTATTCTATTTCTTATTTCTATTCTATTCCATTCTATTCTATTCTCTGTTCCTAATTCTTATTTCTATTCTATTCTATTCTCTATTCCTAATTCTTAGTTCTATTCTATTCTATTTCTATTCCATTCCATTCTATTCTATTCTCTGTTCCTAATTCTTATTTCTATTCTATTCTATTCTCTATTCCTAATTCTTAGTTCTATTCTATTCCATTCTATTCCATTCTATATTCTCCTCTACATTCTACTCCATTCCATTCCATTCCATTCCATTCTAACCTATTCTATTCTTCTATATTTTATTCTATTCTAACTATTCCATTCCATCCTAATTCTATTCTATTCTATCCTTCCCTCCCACCCCCGTGGAGAGGGACGCGCAAGCGCGGGCTGCCGCCCCTCCCTCTGAGTCAAGCCCCTCCCCTTTCAAAATCCACAGCTGGCGGTGGAGGGAGGGAGGGAGGAGGGAGGGGGGACGGCAGTGGGAACAGTAGGTGGATCGGAGCCGGAGAGCGGCTGCTGGCGAGCGAGGTGAGGCTGGGGGAGCCGGGGAGCCAGGACGGCTGGAGCAGCGTCGGCCGAGGGTGGGGAGGGGGGCTGCGGCGACCGCGGGCGCCCTCTTGCAAAGCCAGAGCTCCTTCCGCCGTTCCCTGGTTGCAAGAAGACGCGGCTTAAAGCTCGCGGAAAGCGGGAGGCTGCCGTGTGCTTGGCTAGGTTGGGGGGACCGACTGGTTCCAGACATGCATGCCCAGCTCTTGCAGGCAGATCGGGGGTGCAGGGATCCCCCGGAGATCTCTTCGATCCTCCCTCCCCGCTTTCCTCCTCCTCCTCCTCCTCCCTTGCTTGTTTTTCTTGGGGTCTCAATCTTGCAACACTGGGTTTCGTTGCTTCTTTTTTTTGGGGGGTGGTCTCTGCTCCGGGGCTGGGCTGGTGCAATTGTGGCTTGCAAAAACATACAAACCACGGGCAATCCTGGCTTGTAAAGAAAGCCGCTTTGGTTTTCCCCTCGGGGCTTCCGGACAAAAGAATGGTGAGATTGCAGCTCGCAGGTGTAGCGAATGGAGGTTAAAGGGAGAAAAATAAACGGGATTTGTGGGGAGACGTTGGCTTCTCTCTTTTTAAAGGAATATTTGCCCCTTCATTAGCTTGGGCAGGATTCTGCTTTTCTCTTTTCCCCCTTACTTTTTCATTCAAGTTTCTAGTCCCTGGGGCAAAAGTGGGAGGGGAGAGGTTGTATGGCCAGGAGAAACAAAGGGAAGCTGTTGGAACTAGCCTCCACCTCCTCCTTCTCCTTCCAAGAAATTCCCTAGTTTCTTTCGGACAAACAACCTCTCCCTGCCACCACTTTTGCCCCAGGAACTAGAAACTTGAATGAAAAAGTAAGGAAAAGCCAAGAAGTCTTAAAAGGCCAGTCACTGGATTGGAATAGAGCAGCTTTAAGACTTGTGGACTTCAACTCCCAGAATTCCTCCTCCAGTCCTGTTAGCTCAGGGATTCTGGGAGTTTGAAGTCCACAAGTCTTAAACTTACCAAGATGGAAGACCCTTGGGATGGATGGATAGAGAGAGAGAGAGAGAGGAGAGAGGATAGATAGATCAGAAACTGATAGATAGTCTGATAGATCCGAGCTCAGGAATTCTGGGAGTTTGAAGTCCAGAAATCTTAAACTTGCCAAGATGGAAGAGAGAGAGAGAGAGAGAGAGAGAGAGAGAGAGAGAAGATAGACACTGAGATCAGGGGTCTTCAAACTTGACAGCTTTAAGACTGGTGGACTTCAACTCCCAGAATTCCTCCTCCAGGCATGTTAGCTCAGGAATTCTGGGAGTTTTAAGTCTACAAGTCTTAAACTTGCTTAAGTTTGAAGACCCTTGGAATAGAATAACAGAGATGGAAGGTACCTTGGAGGTCTTCTAGTCCAACCCCCTGCTTAGGCAGGAAACCCTACACCACTTCAGACAAACGGTTATCCAACATCTTTTTAAAAACTTCCAATGTTGGAGCATTCACAACTTCTGTTGGCAACGTTGTTCCACCGATTAATTGTTCTAACTGTCAGGAAATTTTCCTTAGTTCTAGGTTGCTTCTTCTACCTGGATTAGTTTCCACCCATCGCTTCTTGTCCTGCCTCTTCAAGTGTTTTGGAGAATAGCTTGACTCCTTCTTCTTTGGGTCAGCCCCTGAGATTGGAGAAGACATTTTTAAAAAGACCCCCTTCCTAAACTTAGGTTTGCTTTGGCTGGACTGATCCTTTCGGTAAACTGGGATTTCTTTTTTTTTTATAAACTCCGGTGGACCAGCTTTAGCCCTGGAAAATCACAATGGGGCTTGATGCGTTATGTGAGATCAGTTGTGGAGTTCTGGCTTCGATGTTAAATAGAACAGAACAGAATAGAATAGAATAGAATAGAATTCTTTTATTGGCCAAGTGTGATTGGACACACAAGGAATTTGTCTCGGTGCAAATGCTCTCAGTGTGCATAAAAGAAAAGAGACATTCATCAAGAGTCAAGAATCATCAGGTACAACACTTTCTTCCTGATCTTGAAAAGTTAGCTCTCTCTTCTCCCTTTCTCCTTTTCCAACTTTTTTAGAATAGAATTGGAATTCTTTATTGGCCAAGTGTGGTTGGACACGTAAGGAATTTGTCCTGGTGCAAAGGCTCTCAGTGTCCATAAAAAAGAAAAGATACATTCGCCAAGAGTCAAGAATCATAACACTTAATAATAATAAATGGGGGAATGGGTCCCTAACTTCCCATTTGACTGTTTTTGTAACTTAGTTCCTCTTCTTCAAAGGCGATCATTGCTTTATTGTTTCGTTTCTCTGAACTCTTCCCTAAAATTTTGCCAAGTTTCTAGAACTGGTGAGCTAAAAAAACATCAAGGATGTAGCTCAAAGTAACATAATAGTGGCAACATTAAAAAACGAGAAAGGAGGTTAAGTCATGGAAGAGTATAACTCAGTATAAATGGGTGAATTATTATTGGAATCGCCTAAATCTGTTAAACATTACGTGTACGATTAATAATATTCTATCTGTAGCAAAAGGGGCTTATTTACAATATGGAGATTGATACAAAAATAAGAGACTGAAATGGTGAATAATCCAAATGATATACGTGTAAATAATATGAAAACGTATAAGGTTGTCAGTTGTATTGAATATGAACAATGTTGTCGTATTTGTTTTAGAATGTAAGGCACTCTGGTACCACACTGTCCATACAATGATATGGTTGCAAACAAGAAAAAAAATAAAAAATTATATAACCTCAAGGTCCCTTCCCACTTTTGTTATTCTGTGTTTTCAGCCTTGGCACTTCTACTTCCAGAATTCTGGGAATTGAAGTCCACTCGTCTTGAGAAATACTGATGTAGATAGATGATTTAGGAAGACCTTGTAAAAGACTTGTCAATCAAAGGGATGGGATTTACTCTTCTTGATGGGAGGTTTTTACACGAAGGTTGGCTACTCATTGTCGGGGATGCTGTTAGGGAATCCTGTATGCAAGGGGCTGGACTTGATGGCCTTTGAGGTCCTTCCAACTCTATAGTTTCTAGGAGACATTTCAAAGAGGTTGCCAAAAGAGTGGTGATGGGAGAAAAAAAATAGGATAAACCGCTTCAGGTCTCTGAAGTAGATGAGAGAGAAAGGAAGTTCAAAAGCTAATATAAATATGAAATATAAATAAATTTTATTTTCTTTCAGGCTATTCTGCTTTTAAGATGCAGTTAGGCAGATTCCAACTATGTTCATGTATGTATGTATGTATGGTATTCGGCTTTGTTCGGGTATTTTCCCACGTCATTGTAGTTGTGCTTTTAAAGTTGTAGCAACGTTTCGGCAGAATCTCATCTGCCATCATCAGGCTTCTGTATTGTGTTTGTCGAGTACAGACGAACACAATACAGAACACAGTACAGATGAACACAATACAGAAGCCTGATGATGGCAGATGAGATTCTGCCGAAACGTTGCTACAACTTTAAAAGCACAACTATAATGACGTGGGAAAATACCCGAACAAAGCCGAATACCATACATGTAAGTACCCGCGAAAACTTAAGAAAACATACACACACACACACACACACACACACATACACATACATACATACTGGCCAATGGGTGTGATGGGCTATCCAATATTTTATAGATGCCTATGGGCAGAAGCTAGACAGAATTTTGATGGGCAGCCATTCACTTTGATTCCTGTTGAGCAGGAGGGTGGATTAAATGGCCTCTCAGAACCCCATTCAGCCTTAAGAGCCTGTGTTTTGCAGGCATGCAATCTCTTCTTCATGAAACATCAAGTTTTTGCAGGGTTGAATGTGTTCTCGGAGGCAGCCGGCTGGTGGCATGAATAAACAGGCACACAATTTTGAATGGAATCGAGGTTGAAATAGGAAGTGCTGGTGGACTTCAACTTTCTGTCACTAAGCAGGGCTGTTGTTAAATGAGCCGTGCCTGATTTTACAACCTTTTTGCCATGGTGGTTTAAGCGAATCACTACATTTACGTGATTCATGTGCATGTTAAGCGAGTCCGCTTCCCTCATTGACTTCGTTTTAGTGAGCGAATCATGTGTCCATTCACTGAATGTTAATTTGCCCCATTGATTCTGCTTGTCAGAAGCCGGCTGGGCACAAATTGGGATCACGTGACTCCAGGATGTTGTAACTGTTTGTGAAGATATGTTGGTTTCCAAGCGCCCAAGTTTTGATCATGTGGCTGTGAGGAGGCTGAGATGGTCATAAGTGCGAGGATTGATCCCCCCCCCATGCTGTTGTAACTTTGAATAGTCACTAAACAAATGATTGTAAGTCAAAGACTACAGGGGTGGGGTTCGAATTTTTTAACAACCGGCTCAATGGGCGGGGCTAGGTGGGCGGGGCCTTGTGACTGGGTGGGTGTGGCTTCTTCTTTTTTGCAGCCCCTGGGCCTCAGGGCAGCCTCCTGGGCGAAGCACTAAGACAGCGAGGGGGATTCCGGCACAGCTGATCATCGGAACAGCTGATCGTCAGGAGAGGAGAAAAATACTTAAGGAGTGACTGGGCAGGGGAGGTGATGTCAGGCATGCGCGCGATGTTGCGTATGCACAATAAGGACTGACTGGTCAGGGAGGGGCAGAGGGGGCGGGGCCAGCCAGGGGCACGATCTGCCGGTTCTCCGAACTGCACAGAATCATAACAACCAGTTGAAGCAGCTTTCAGAAAAGATGTTTTATGTTTTGTATGTTTGTGTATTGTTTTTGAAAGGCAATAAAATTTTAATTAGTAAGAAATATAATTTGGATAATAGAATGATAAGAAGAAGTTGGGATAAGATATGAAGTTGAGCAGATAACGTAAATATATATATTATAATTTGGAACTATTTTGTATGTTCTACTGGTTTGTTTACAAAAGATCTTTTATGTTATTACGCCTTGATTGTTTGTGTATTGTTCTGTAAAGTTAATAAAATTTGTCTTAAAAAACAACAACAACCAGTTCTATAGAACCGGTCCAAACCAGTAAAATCCCATCCCTGAAGGATTACCTGTACAAAGCACGGGGCCTAAAATTTAATTTTTCATTTTTTTTTTTAAAAAAATAGAAGTCTGCTAATGTTTCTCTTCATACGTCAAACTCGTTGATAGTTTGTTGATGGTACAGGTGGGATGTGATGTGAAATACAGGTAGTCCACGCCTTTTGACCACAGTGGAGCCTGAAATTTCTGTTGTTAATGGCATGAATTTAATTAATTAATTAATTAAAAATGAATTGAGCCAGGTACCAAGCCTCTGAATTTTGATCATGTAACCAAGGGGATGATGCAGTGGACGTAAGTATGAAAAACAAGATTTTCACTGCTGTTGTAACTTCGAACAGTCACTAAAGGAATGCTTGTAGGTCAGGGGCTACCTCTACAGGGAGAGGACTAATAGGATTAATATAGGTAGTCCTCGACTTTACAACAGTCGTGGTTAAAATTTGGATGCTTAGCAACTATATTTACAATGCACTTATAGTATCCTGGGGGATCATGTGATCCCCTTTTGCGGCCTGCTGACCAGCAAAGTCAATGGGGAAGCCAGATTCACTTTAACAACTGGGGGATTCTGAGGTTGAAGTCAGCTGGGGATTCTGGGCGTCGAAGTCAGCTGGGGGATTCTGGGCGTCAAGTCGGCTGGGGATTCTGGACGTCGAAGTTGGCTGGGGATTCTGGGCGTCAAAGTCTGGGGGTTCTGGGCATCAAAGTCGGCTGGGGGATTCTGGGAGTTGAAGTCAGCCAGGGGATTCTGGCAGTTGAAGCCGGCTGGGGGATTCTGGGTGTCGAAGTCGGCTGGGGGATTCTGGGCGTCGAAGTCTGGGGGTTCTGGGCATCAAAGTCGGGTGGGGATTCTGGGAGTCGAAGTCGGCTGGGGGATTCTGGGAGTCGAAGTCGGCTGAGGGATTCTGGGAGTTGAAGTCGGCTGAGGGATTCTGGGAGTTGAAGTCAGCCAGGGGATTCTGGGCGTCAAAGTCGGCTGGGAGATTCTGGGCATCAAAGTCGGCTGGGGATTCTGGGCGTCGAAGTTGGCTGGGGGATTCTGGGCGTCGAAGTCGGCTGGGGATTCTGGTGTCGAAGTTGGCTGGGAGATTCTGGGTGTCGAAGTCGGCTGGGAGATTCTGGGCGTCGAAGTCTGGGGACTGAGGGATTTTGGGTGTCGAAGTCGGCTGGGGATTCTGGGTGTCGAAGTCGGCTGGGGGATTCTGGGCGTCGAAGTCAGCTGGGGATTCTGGGAGTCGAAGTCGGCTGGGGGATTCTGGGCGCGAGTCAGCTGGGGGATTCTGGGAGTCGAAGTCAGCTGGGGGGATTCTGGGCGTCGAAGTCGGCTGGGGGATTCTGGGAGTTGAAGTCAGCTGGGGGGATTCTGGGCATTGAAATCCACCCATCTTAAAAGCTTCCCAGGTTGAGCAACCCTGGTGCAGATACACCCGAAACATGGGCGAAACAATAAGCTTGACGTCCAGCAACATTTACAAGGTCACATGTGGTCTGCATTTGGACTGGATTCAAATATGCCAGGTTGCTATAACAATGCTTTGTTGAATAAGCCACAGTTGACTGGATTCCTGCATTGCATAAACCATAAGTTATGCTTCAAAGGCCACAAGTGGACAGTATGCACAGGCTTTGGGACTAAACCCAGGAGAGTTGAACATAATGTGTTAACGAACTGCCCAATCCATGCTATAATTCTTCTTGGTTTGAAAAAAAAATCTCATTTGCAAAAGCAATAAAGACAGGGCACTTGTGAATTGGGCAGCAAACAGTCAGAGACGCTGACATGAACTTGTAGATGAATAAATACATTTTACATTTATATTTGCATCAAACAAGATAAGTTGGGCACATCACTTCATTGTGAGGTAAATCGTGAGGTAAATCACAGAATAGAGCACATAGAAGAAAAAGGCAGGAAAAAAGGGAACCTCCCCCTTTAGACTCCTCAACCAATCATAATTTAGATTACCTCACGCGGGAGCCGGCCCTCTCCCATCAATCAACTACAACTTGTGTTTACACTTTTCTTCCAATTATTAAATATCTTAACAGTTATTCAAACCCCCAGTTATCCTGATTCACCCATTATATTAAAACCAAGCAAGCCACCTTTTGGCCTTGTATAATGTGCGAATTGACCCCAGAGTCAAACTGCTGCCTTGTTGCTTTTTCTCCTCAGGAGCGTTTCCTCAGAATCGGGGGATCATGAGGACTAGAAAATTTTTTAGCCTGTTTGTTTCCTGGTGTTTGAAAACCGATGGCAGTTTGTTCAGTGGAGGCTTTTCATCGACCTGGATCTGCCCTGAACACCTTTGTGTGTGTGTGTGTGTGTGTTTTCTGTCAAAAGAGTTTCTCTAGAATTGTTTGATTCGTAGTTTTTTTATTTACAAAGCTTTGCAAAGTTTCGGGGAGGAACCTCATCCCATTTTCAGGAGAAGAAGACACATCCGTGTGCCTCGCCTTCATCGACGTGTGTTTACAAGCACAGGGAGTCCTCGACTTACAACCATTCATTTAGTGACAGTTCAAAGCGACAATGGCTCTGAAAAAAGGGACGGGACCATTTTTCACAGTAACATGTGAAACATACGTGTAATTACACACAGTTACATGTGTAGCATCCTCGTGATCATGTGATCCAAATTCAGATGTTTGACAAGTGACTCATATTTATGACTGGTGCTGTGTCCTAAGGTCATGCGATCCCTTTTTTTGCGACCATCTGACTAGCAGTTCACTTAACAATGGTGGCAAGAAAGGTCATAAAAATGGAACAAAACTCTCGTAATAGATGTCTTGCTTCACAACAGAAATGTTGGGATCAATTGTGGTCGTACATCGAGGACTCCTGTAGTCCTTGACTTAACAACCATTCATTTAGCGACCGTTCAAAGTGACAGTGGTGCTGAAAAGAGGGACGTCACCGTTTTTCACAGTTGCAACCTTACAAACCTCAAAATTCAGACGGTTTGACAAGTGACTCATTTATGACTGTTGCTGTGTCCCAAGGTCATGTGATGATCCCTTTTTTGCAACCATCTGACCAGCGATTCACTTAACAATGGTGGCAAGAAAGGTCATAAAAATGGAACAAAACTCACGTAATAGATGTCTCGCTTCACAATAGAAATGTTGGGCTCAATTGTTGTACATCGAGGACACCTGTAGTTCTCGATTTAACAACCGTTCACTTAGCGACCGTTCAAAGGGACAATGGCATTGTAAAAAGTGATTTTTGACCATTTTTTTCCCACACTTGGGACTGTCGCAGCATCCCCACAATCACAAGATCAAAATCCGACACGAATTTATGATGGTTGCAAAAGTCCCCGCATTGCATGATCCCCTTTGACGACCTTCTGACAGGCAAAACCATAGATGGGAAACCGGATTCATTTAATGCCCTTGTGATTCATTTAACAACTGCAAATGATTTGCTTAGCAACATCGGCCAAAAGGTCCTAAAATCAGGTGCGACTCAACTCAACAACCGTCTTGTTTAGCGATGGAAAACGTGGTTGCAGGTCAAAGACTGCCTGTATTGTATTCCATAGTCTGTTGCAGAGGAAAATTCTCCTCTGCTTTTTTTCTGACCAACTCAATGTTTTTATTACGTTATAAGATGTAAATCAATACGTTGAAAAATTCAGATTTTTTTTTTTCTCTTATCATTGTGACTCGGGAGAATTTTTTCTCTCTGCTGGAGCAACGTGATTTCAGCAAAGTGTTTTGATAAGGATTAGAAAGAAGCAACACCGCCCCACCGTTTCAGAAACTGGTCGAGCAAAAAGGGATTTGCAAACAAAACTATTTTTTTTTTTAGTGCTTATTGTCTTTCTTTTATAGTCTTTAGCGTCCACCCTAGTCCAAAGAGACTCCGGGCGTGGCGCAGGGAAAAATTGCTAACATCATAACAAAAATCAACAATGCAGATGTTGCATTGGAGAAGGAGAGTTGTGTCACCGATAGTCCCCATTTTATTATCACAATTGGGAACAGAATTTCCTTTTTTTTAAAAAAAACACTTTGTTCAGTTTTTCCAACAATTTAAAAACATTTAAAAAATGCATCTATGTTGAAGACATCATTTACATTTCTTAATCATATTTTTATACTTGATTTTCTATTACATTGCAATTTTTACATGTTACTTTTTCTATTAATTCTCCATTCCTTACTCCTTGCTTATACCGCTTGTTACAGAGGACATTTTCTGTTAATTCTACATTCAGTACATATAGCTTCATATTCTTTCATTAATTACAATATTACTTTTCTTTCTATTCTCTAATCATATATGGCTTGTGAACGGGATTTCCATGGTTAAGCAGCGCGGCGGTTAAGGGAAATGAAATGCCAGATTTTTACAACCTCTTTTTGCCACAGTTCAGCAAATTGCTCGCTTGTTAAGTGAATCATCGGGTGGTTAGGTGAATTTTGCCATCAGTTTTGCTTGTCGGAAGCCAGCTGGAAAGGTGTTGTGGCCCGAGGGGGAATGGAACCGGCACAGAGAGAGGGGGGCGGAGCCTGGGCTGTCCGTCAGCCCTTGGAGAGTCAACAGCCGCCAGGTCTGGAGGTGACTGATGCGAAAGAGGAGGAACAGCTGGGTCCAGTGCCTGACAAGCGCAGAAGCCAGAGGAAAGGAGAGCAGTGGAAATCTATGGGCTGGTCCTCGGGATGGGAGCTCCGAGGGGGAATGGAACTGGCACAGAGAGAGGGGGGTGGAGCCTGGGCTGTCCGTCAGCCCTTGGAGAGTCAACAGCCGCCAGGTCTGGAGGTGACTGATGCGAAAGAGGAGGAACAGCTGGGTCCAGTGCCTGACAAGCAGATGTGCAGAAGGCAGAGGAGAGGAGAGCAGTGGAAATCTATGAGCCGGTCCTCGGGACAGAGGAGCCATCACTCTTCCCACCCTAGCTCTGGGGATAAAAGGCAGGGGCAGAGATGAATAGATGTGGCAGACAACTATTCATCTCCCAGACGGATGGACTTGTTCGCCTGCGGTGAGAGAGGAACTTTTTGCCGGGGTTGCCTAATAAAGGAATCTTTTGCGTTCACTTCAGAGGGTTTGTCGTGTTTGGGGAGCTGGGTCAGAACCAAAGGCAATACAGTGAAGAAATGGTCCCCATCAATTGTTCCTTGTTGCAGGGTGCACATTTTTGGAGTGTGTGTGTGTGTGGGGAGAGAGTCATTGCTGGTTGGTGCCATGGGGTGAGTTCTGTTGCTAGATAGGTATCCTACCTTTGTTGGATCTTGGGCAAGGGCATTTGCCTACGAATAGACCTAGTTATCTCTTCATCTCTTAAGTGCTGACATCTGCTGTGGGCTATCGAGGAGTGGGGGCTGTTAAGAATGAGTCTGCTTCCTGCCTTTAAAAAAACACGTTTCTCCATTTTTCATCCAGGGAAGTATAATATTCTGCCTTTTTAACATTTCCTAGAATATTTCATTCTTCTAGGAGAGGAATGGGTGCTAACTTCCTACAACCACTTGCCCCAAAGGAATTAGAAATGTGACAAAGAATTGGGTGGTGCCAGGGCGAACTTAATTCACCTCTGCAACATTTTAATTAACGTTACTTTTAAAACACAGGCATTTAAACAATGAATAATCCCCCAATTATAATTACCTAGCAACTTTTGCAAGGGCCTGGAGCCACCCTTTTTTTTTTAACCATCTGCATTGCTGCAAAGTAGATAACGATAGTCAAAAAAAAAAAATCCATTTAGCTGAGAATATGTCTACCCAGCTGCCGACAAGGAGATTAACATACATTTTGCATGTATTATTTAGGTTGTCAATTTTACAGGGACATGGGGCCTGCTTCTGTTTTGCCCCTCATATGTAAAATTTCCTGGCAGCGCAGACCACTTCTAGATCGGAACCGTCTTCTGGAAGATTGCAAATTCTTTTTTAATTGCTTGTGCACGAGACAAAATTCCTGGGTTGCCACTGTTGAAAATAAAATAAAGTCCAGGAATAATTGCTTCTGTTCTGTTCATCTCTTTGGGTTTGATACGTGCTAGCTACCTTGCTTTAGGTAATGTGTATTTTTACTTCATCATGTAATATTTTAGATTTTACACGGGCACAGGGAATTAACACTGCCTTCCAATTCTGTTTTTTTTTTTTTCTGGTTTAATAACTGTTGGAAGAATTATCCTTCTGGGTTCAGTACCAAGTGGGGGAAAAAAGACACCGGAAACGTAGAGGCTGTTTGAAAAGATGGTTTAATGGTGGTTAGGACCACGTGGCTTGGAGTTCCAAAGGGAAAAGGACGATCGCATGCTTCAAGATGTTGGGTGAAGGAAAAGAAGGGAAAAGGGCTGACATGCTCTGAGTCCCTGGGTTTTATACCCGCTGGGGGGGATTTGAATTTGAGCTTGCATTCCGATTGGTTGTCAGACTCACATGGGCCCATACAGGGGCAACTCTGTAGGCTGTCCTGAATCCCAGGCTTGGTTGAGCCTTGCTGGATGATGGTGTTGTAATGAAAGGGCTTTGGGCAATTCCTATTATGGCTGTACCTGGAGTAGATCTTTGTTATGTAGAATATTCTGGCCCAGGTGGGAGGAGTGAGCTTCTGCCCTTCTGAGATTCTACTTTCCTTTTAGAGGAAAGATTCTGCCTTTTTGATATTTCCTAGGATATTTCATTTTTCTAGAAGAGGGGTGGGTGCTAACTTCCTACACTTTATTATGTAATATTTTAGATTTACCTTGGCACAGGGAATTAACACCGCCTTCCAACTCTGGTTTTTCTGTTAATAACAACATAGTAACAAATGTTATGTTTTGTTACTCTATCTTTGTTATATGTTTTGTTTTATTTCCTCTGTTCAATTACTTTTTGTGTTGCAATGTAAAAAAAAATTTTTTGGCTGGTCATTAACTGAATAAAAAGTACAGGTACTTCTCGAGTTACAACCGGTCACTGAGCAAACCACAATTCAGCCTAAAAGTTCTGTTGCTAAGCAAGGCTTAGTGTTGTTAAGTGAGTTGGGCCCAATTTTACAACCCTTTTTGCCACAGATATTAAGCAATTGCTGCCAGTTGTTAAGTGAAACATGCAGTCATTAAACGCATTCTAGCTTTCTCCTTTGGCTTTTTTTGCTTGTCAGAAGCCAGTTGGGAAAGTGGCAAATCCTGGGATGCCGCAAAACCATCAGAATTGCATGCAAAGAAGTCCTTGAGTTACGACTATAGTCAGGACCGGAATTCCCATTGTTAAGCAAGGTGCTGGGATTTGGGTAGATTATATTAGCCCTGTTACCAGTAATCCTTGATTTATTATCACAGTTTGTTTGTTTGTTTGATTTGTCAAATGCTTACAAGATAATAGGTATAAGTATAAACATGAGTAAGAATACAGGAAATAGGTACGAATAAACGGGGACAATAGGACAGGGGCGGTAGGCACGATGGTGCCCTTATGCAAGTCCCTTACAGGCCTCTTAGGAATGGGGTGAGGTCAATCGTGGCTAGTTTAAGGTTAAAGGAGTGGGGGTTACAGACCTCTTAGAAATGGTTATTCTCTCCCTTCCTTTCTCTCCTCCCTCCATTCTTTTCTCTCCTTCCTTCCTTCCTTCTTTCCTTCCTTCCTTCTTTTATTTTTTATTTTATTTATTTATTTATTTGATTTGTCAATCACTTTCAAGATAATAGTGGTGCGCTTATGCGTGCCCCCTTACAGACCTCTTAGGAATGGGGTGAGGTCAATCGTGGCTAGTTTAAGGTTAAAGGAGTAGGGGTTACAGACCTCTTAGAAATGGTTATTCTCTCCCTTCCTTTCTCTCCTCCCTCCATTCTTTCTCTCCTTCCTTCCTTCCTTCCTTCCTTCCTTCCTTCCTTCCTTCCTTCCTTCCTTCCTTCCTTCCTTCCCCTTCCCTGTTCTCTTTCCTTCCCCCTTCCTTCCTTCCTTCTTTCCTTCCTTCTTTTATTTTTTATTTATTTATTTGATTTGCCAGTCGCCACAAGATAATAGGTATAAGTATAAACATGAGTAAGAATACCGGAAATAGGTACAATAAATGGGGACAATAGGACAGGGACACGATGTGCCATGCACCCCTTACAGACCTCTTAGGAATTGGCAAAACTTTCCGCCGTGTAAGTCACTTTTTTCAGTGCCGTCGTAACTTGTGAACAGTCACTAAACGAAGCTGCCAAACTATAAAACGGGTACAAAATGGGGGAAAGCAGGATCAAGGGTGACAGCGAATTACGCACCTCAGAGTTGGCTTTGCCCAGGTAAATGCCAGATGTATTATGTTAACTTCAAATAAATCTTGTTTTAGTTTTTGCAAGTGTGGCTCGAGGCTCATGATTTAATTGGAGTAACTGCCGGAATCCTGACAGAAGTGTTGTAAGTCAAGGACTCTCTACCTGTAGTTAGTACTCCTGGAGGTCTCGCTTCTCATAGTCTCACTTCTCTTCCACCCAAAACTCTTCCAATAGAATATAGAGTAATAGATGTCTATGGAGTTTCTCTGTCATTCAGGTCATGACTGTCCAAAAGTTGCTTTTTTCAAGAAGTAACTGGACTTTCTTGGTTTTTCTTTGAACATGTTTCACTTCTCTATAGAACCGCTTGTTATCAGCTGTTCTGCTGTGCCGGGAGATTTAGATTAGCTAGAAAGCAGGAAATCCTTGGATTTCTTGCTTTCTAGCTAGTCTAAAAGCAGAGCTGAACCTTCCTTAGGACCGAAGCTTCTATTTTTTCAGTGCAGACTCAGGTAGCAGATGGCAGAAAGATAGACCTCTGAGTGAATCTGTGACTCTGCAAGCAACTCAATCTGCCTGCCTGCTTTGCCTGATTTTGGGTACAAGTTGCTCTTTTTTTATATTAAAAAAAATCAATATTTCCATCAATATTTATAATATTTACATGCAAGCCACGTCCACCCATATAACCACCAAGCCATACCCACAAATTAGGTAACACCCACATAACTGGTTGTTAATAAATTTGAATCCCACCCCTGGTTGTTCTATCTCTTCTGAAAGCCTCCAGTGACGGAGCACTCACAATTTTTAGAGGCAAGTTGTACCACTGATTAATTGTACTAAATGTCAGAAAATGCCTCCTTATTTTCTAAGTTGCTTCTCTTCTTCATTAGTTTCCACCCATTGCTTCTTGTCTTGCCCTCAGGTGCTTTGGAGAATGGCTTGACTCCCTCTTCTTTGGGGCAGCCCCTGAGATATTGGAAGACTGCAATCACATCACTCCTTTGTCCATCTTTGCATCAAACTAGCCAATGCCTGGTTCCTGCAAACCTTCTTCGTATGTTTTAGCCTCCAGCCCCATAATCTTCTTCGTTGCTCTTCTCTGCGCTCTTTCCAGAGTCTCAATATCTTTTTTTTTGTATTGTGGTGACCAGAACTGGATGCACTTTGTTTTTTGGTTCTTGCTAAAGGTGGAACAAGTTTTACATGAAGCCATTTCCTGCTGGGGGGGAAAAATAATCCATCAGGAAACCTTTGGCTTAGATCCCAGCAGCCTAATTAATTAAATCAAGGGAAAAGGAAGAGAATTAAGCCAGCAAAGAGCTGATTCAATCCTAAAAAACAATGGCTATCCCACAAATTCTTTGAATTTTGCCCAGGAGTCTTTTCAAATTATCCACATAGGGGGCAAATCTTTGCCACCCAATGGCAGTAAATCAAATATATTTTTCTGTGCTTTGCGTAAACTAAAGAACATATATCAGAGTTGGAAGGGACCTTGGAGGTCCTATAGTCCAACCCATTGCTCATACAAGAAACCCTACATCAGTTCAGACAAATGGCTGCCCAGTCTCTCTTTTTTTTAAAGCCTCCAGTATTTGAGCATTCACAACTTCTGGCGACAAGTAGTTCCACTGGTTAATTGTTCTCACCGCCAGGAAATTTCTTCTTAATTCTAAGTTGCTTCTCTCCTTGATTAGTGTCCATCCAATATTTCTTGTCCTGCCTCTTCAGGGGCTTTGGAGAATAGTTTGACCCGCTCTTTTTGGTGGGGCCAAGCCCTCAAATATTGGAAGCCTGCTCTCATGTCTCCCCTGGTCCTTCTTTTCATTAGATTAGACATAGCGATGGATCCGTTAAAACATCTTCTTTTTCCACCATGTCTTGTTGCAAGTTGTGATTCCACTATGTCTAGAGAGCAAGCCAGAAATGGATGGATTTTTTTTTCCTTTCTTTCTTAAAAGGAAAATTCCATCGGCCAACAATTGTGGTTGCTGGACTAAATCCAGGATACCGAAGAGACGATTAGAAATCACTAATGCTCTTTGTAAAATCAGGAAACGTTGCTGGTTCCAACTTCTAGAAAGGCAGCTCTTAAGTCCTCTAATATTGTTTTGTTCCTTTCTCCTAAGTTAGTTTACTGGAAAAAAGCACCATAGCTGCACACCGGTGGTGGGATTCAAATCTTTTTGCTACCGGTTCTGTGGCGTGGCTTGGTGGGCGTGGCAGGGGAAGGAGACTGTGAAATCTCCAGTCAGAGGTGGGATTTGCTGGTTCTCTGAACTACTCAAAATTTCCGCTACCGGTTCTCCAGAACTGGTCAGAACCTGCTGAATAGCCACCTCTGCTGCACACATAGAACAAAATTACTCATGCATGCATTCTATTGTCAATCCTTGACTGTTTTTTTCCAATGCTTTATTGCGTTCTTTCATTTATACATATAAGCATTATTTAATAAACAGTACTGTGACATTTTACATACATTTGTGTATCCTTTCCAATACTTTCTCTACATACTACTTTCATACTATCATATCTATTCTATACATTATTTACATGTTCTTATTTCTATTGTCAATCCAGATATACCATACTTCCCATATTGCATAGTATTCTGTGTCTACTTTCCCTTTTAATTCCAATGGTTAATTTATCCATTTCTGCACATTTGAAGATTTTTTTAATTATTAAACCTTCAGGTAGAATGGAGTTTATCGTCCAACACTGCGCATAGGAAATTCTTGCTGCTGTTAATATATGTAACATAAGATATTTTAACTTTCTGTATAATTTCTTTTCATTATTCCTAAAAGAATTAATTCTGGGACAAAAATCAATTTTAACTCCTCTAACCACATTTCTGTCACTTTCCAATATTTTCAGGGCACCAAGAATGAAAGAAGATGCCTTGTGCTTGTCCACATTTCCAGCAATTTGATTTGGATAAATCTTAGCCAATCTTGAAGGTGCCATATGCCAACGGTAGAACATTTTATGTTGATTTTCCTTATAAGCCACCGATTTTGTTATTTTATCATTCTTATTCCAATTTTTTTTCCCACTCTTCTAAGTCAATAGTATGTCCAACATTTCTACCCCGTGCAATCATTGATCCTTTGACAAGCTCTTCTGCTCGATCAAATTCTAATAAATATTTATATATCTTTGATACTAATTTCTCATTTGGGCCAATCAAGATTTTATCTAGTTTTTGTGGTTCGTTGTCTATTCCAAATTCCTCGCTATCTTTTTTATATTTCATTTGTATTTGCATGTAGGGCCACCAATCTAATTTTATTCCCTGCTCTTCCAGTTCCTGTCTACTGTTTAATTTCCCTTGTTTATCTAAAAATTTCCCTACAACTGGCCATTTTCTTAACATCCATTATATTAGGATGGGTCACTGCTTCCATGGGAGATATCCAACTTGGAATTTTCAGATCATGTTTATTCTTTATTTGTCTCCGTGATTGTATCAGCACATCTCTTATTTTATGTCTATAAAAGTATAGATACGGTTTGTTCCCTTTATCCCACAAGAAGGCATGCCACTCTCTTTGTAAGTCAATGCCCTTCCATGGTTAGTATTCTTTTGTTTCTTAGATTTATCCAATCTTGTATCCATACTAGTATTGCCATGATAGAATTCCCAATCTGAGAGTTAAGTCTGTAAGTCTTTTAGCTTTATTCGCACTTTCTTACCTGCCCTGACAAATTTTGTGGTTATCCTATTTAATTCTGTACAAAAAGTTCTTATCTCATTTTGTTGGGGTTGTTTGAAAGAGGTATAAAAGCTTTGGCAAAACATTCATTTTAGTAGTTGCTGTTCGTTCCTAATAACAATAATTGTAAAGTCCCCCATTTTTCAGACCGACCCGTGGCTTAGTGAACTGCGATTCAGTCCGATATTTCTGCACCTAAGCAAGATAGTTGTGAAGTCAGGTTTACGACCTTCTTTGCCACCATTGCTTGAGTGAATCGCCACAGTGCTTAAGCTCACCCCATGGTTGTTAGACAAATCTCGCAAAAGGGAAATCACAAGCGCACTAAAACCGTCATAAATACATGCCAGTTTCCAAGCATCTGAATTTTGATCACGTGCCTAATGGGGATGCTGCAATGGACATGTGAAACATGGTCATCAGTGACTTTTTCCAGCGCTGTTGTAAACTTGAACGGTATTAACAAATAATTGTAATTTGAGGACTACCTTTATTAATGATTAGCTCTATACCGGTGGTTCGCTATGAAACTATGTGACCGGGCTTAGTTATGGGGGACGAAATTAAGAGGGGAAAAATTGTGCCTCTGCCTACCAGCTTCCATCGGTATTCATCTGGCTAGCAGTCCTGTCAGTGTGTGAGAGAGTTGAGGGCTGTTTGGAAACTGAAGCAGTATTTGTTGTGTGAGCAAGGAGACAGCAAGGAGCCTGGGTGCGGCTTAGCTCAACTGTTCTGTACTAAAAGCTGCTTGGTGCTATGAACGTGAAACTCCTCTGCTTGTGTTTTGCCTTTGGAAGAGCTTTCTTTTCAGGTGGGGTGGGGGAGTAGAACTCCTTAGCATCATAGTGTGTTAATAATAATAATAATAATAATAATAATAATAATAATAATAATAATAATAATACAGGAAATACTATAAATGCTCTGATGGTCATCTCGAAAAATTCTTTCTTAGTGAGCCCCAAGAAGCCAAGAGGAACATACGTGCCAAATGTCAAGTTTGTAGGCTTTACTGTTCTGGAGATTTTGTGATGATGCGTGAGGGGTATTTCGCGTATATATATATATATAGAAGATTATGACGTTCCTTTCAACCAAGGAAAAGACAACAAGGTAATTACTATTACCAACCTCCAGCGCCTGCAGGGTTATCGGGCAACATATCCATTCCTTCTGCAGTGCAGGGCACAATCCCTTACCACAATCATGTACTATATATATAGAATAGAATAGGAAATAGACTAGGAAATAGAATAGAATAGAATAGGGAATAGAGTAGAGTAGAGTAGAGTAGAGTAGAGTAGAATAGAATAGGAAATAGAATAGGAAATAGAATAGAATAGAACAGAATAGAATAGGGAGTAGAGTAGAATAGAATAGAATAGGAAATAGAATAGAATAGAACAGAATAGAATAGGGAGTAGGGGAGGGGAGTAGAATAGAATAGAATAGAATAGAATAGAATAGAATAGAATAGAATAGAATAGAATAGAATAGAATTGAATTCTTTTATTGGCCAAGTGTGATTGGACACACAAGGAATTTGTCTTGCTGCAAATGCTCTCAGTATACATAAAAGAAAAGATACAATATATGGAAAGATTTCATATATATATACAATATATATGGAAAGATATTATCGGTCCCCCTCGCTGCAGCCGAATCAGAGCAGCCACAGCAGGGGATGTTTTAAGAACAATGTGAATTTCAAAGTGCTTTTGGAATGCCGGTATTGCTTGGTAGCCGAACATGGGATTTATATAACTGTAGAAGTGTGTAGAAATCTGAGCTCCCCACAAAGGTTACTGGAGTTGCTGCAGGAATGTTAGTTCTGCCAGTGGGCAAAATCATGGCTGTGTCCATACAAGCCTAAACAAGTCAGAGGAAAGGTCTTGCGCCCATATAGTAAGCGTGGATAATTTGAATCTCGATTAGGTGTATGTTGTGGCTCAACTCTTTACCCAAACCTAGTCATTTGGTTAATTTAGGGTTTGCGTAATGTCCGTATACAGAAAATGAGGAAGCCGTGGATGTTGTGAGAATTCTAGCAAGCAGTTGAGGTTACAGGGTTAAAAAAAGGAAAAAAAAGGAAATTATTTTCCCAAAAAGAATTAGAGATGGTTGGATACTTGCTTGCTTAGCTATGGGGTCCTTGGTGCTCTCTGAGCTTGGTGGTTTTCTTGAAGACATTTCATTACCCCACTAGGTAATATCATCAGTGCTAGAAGGGAGAATGGGCTTTTGGTGGTTCTTTGATTAGGTTGTTTACTGTTAGTTTGTCTGCTTTGGTAGTTCCTTGATTAGGATATTGTTCACATGATGGTCTAGTAGTGTTACTCTTGGTATTAATCTCTGCTCTTTTAGGGAGTGATTGCTGATGGCGAGGCGTTTTGATCTTTATGTTTCCTTTGGGGCTTGTTGATAGTTTCTTTTGAGTGATATGTAGCTGTTGTATATCTCTATGTGCCTGTTGATGGCTGATTTGTCCGAGTGCCAAACTTCCAGAAATTCTCTAGTGTTTTTGGACTTGGCTTGGTCTAGGACAGGGATCGCCAACCTTTGGACCTCAGGGACCACCAAACTCATATTTTAAATCCCGCAGACCAGAGACCCTGGAAAAATCCCCCAAAAACTCTGCAGGAAAATTCTTCACCCCATTTTCCTACCGATCGATCGTTCTTTATTTGGGATCGCAGGATACCGTCTCCAGCTCCATTCTCAGAGGGAGAGAGAGAGGGAGAGAGAGACTTTTGGTTTCATGCAAGGAAAGCAGCAGAAGTCTTTCTTTCTCTCCCCCAAATTCGGCCAAAAATGAGTCTTTGTGAGACTTGTCGTGCCGGCGCAGCCTTTTGGAGCAAGGATGCCTTGCAGGGTCCCAAAGATTCATTTCTGGCTGAGTTTGGGGGAGAGAAAGAAAGACTTTTGCTGCTTTCCTTGTGTGCAGCCAAAAGCAGAAGAAGAAAGAAGCGGAAAGAAGCAGCCCAGTGCCCAGGCCAGGCGCGTGAGGCGAATGGGGCAATTTCCCCACTTCCGCCCTTTCCCCCCTCCCCTCACTCCCTCGTGTTGTTTGCAATGCAAGCAACGCAAGACTTATGTTCCCGCAGGCCATGTGGGCGGCGCAGCCTTGCGTTCCTGCGCAGACTGGATTAATTGCTTTGGGGGGGGGTGACATTTCTCTGCAGACCACTAAAATTTTCTCGCAGACCACCAGTGGTCCCCGGCCCACTGGTTGGCGACCACTGGTCTAGGATAGCTCATAGTTGAAACCATGGTTAAGCCTACCCACGTCTTGTGAAATTAAGGAGTTTTTAATCACGTCTTCTAACTGCTAGTTGGCGTTCATAGACACGTTCTGCTGGTCTTCTGTCTTTTTGTCCTACATCGTGGTTGTTGCAATCTTTACACTGTGCGTTGTAGGTAACTCCTGTTTACTCTTCTGGGACTGCGGCGACTTTTGATTTACTTAGGGTGTTTGGGAAGGGTTTAGTTGGTTTGTGTGCTACAGGTGTTTGCCTAGCTTCGTTTGCTTACTGCTGTGAGAATATCAAAGCATACAGGAATGAAAGAATGGGGAAACTATTTGAGGTTTAACAGGAGTGAGGAGTTCATGGTTGAGATGTTGGCATTGGTCCTTGGAGCGAAGAATTAATGATTTTATTTGGCCAGCACATGGAGCTGTGCTCACAATTCTGTCATCCCAGATGTTTGCTCAGTGGGGAACCATTATTTGGAGTAATTGCTGACCAGAAACCAATGTTGGCAGCCAAAATCTTCCTTTTTTAGGTCAGTGGCTTCCAAATTGGCTCCTCCGGTTGTCAGCCCAGCCTTTATTCGCATCTTGGCCAGCTCCGTGAACTTATGGCTTGCCTAACAGGGAAATTTTTACATGAGTAATAGAATAACAGAGTTGTAAGGAACCTTGGAGGTCTTTTGAATCTAGTCCAACCTCATCCTCTAGCGGGAGGCCCTGGATCATTTCAGACTGTTAGATTTACAAATGAAAGTTTTACTGCAGCTGTGCTACAGGCCATTTTCTTTTATTCTGTTGTCGTCTTCTTCCTGTTTCCTGTATCTTGCGCTTTCGACTGGGCCCATAACCTGTTAGAAATTCTGTATATAGCCCTCCAGAACAAACAGTGCACCGTCCACATGTGCTTTCCTTCTCACAGTTGAGCAGAAAAGCACATGTGGACAGTGCGCTGTGGTTTTCATAGGGCTAAATACAGAATTTCTAACACAGACAAATGGCTGTCCAGTATCTTCTTAAAAACCACCAGTGATGGCGCACCCACAACTTCTAGAGACAAGTCATGCCACCGATAAATTGTTCTCCCTGTCAAGAAATTATAACTCCCGTTGGGTGTCCAAAATCATCTTCACTGGATCCATCACGGTTGGGCAGGGTCTTCCTCAACCAGTCACTTTCTGGACGTGCTTGGAGTGCAACGTCCAAGGTTGGGTCAGGGTTTTTTGTCTTGTTGCCTGTGAATCCTCTTATTGAAGCTTTGCCTTCTGTCCTTCTAGGGGTGACCAGGAAGAATGTTCTCATCAGTGAAGCCATATGAAAACCAGCGGTACTCAACTTTGAAGAAGGACTGTCAGAGGAGGAAAATCTTGTTTGAAGATCCGCTCTTTCCAGCCAACGATGACTCGCTCTTCTACAAGTCTCGGATTCAGGGGATCCAATGGAAGCGACCCAAAGTAAGTGTCAGAGTATTTGCAGCGCGACTACTATTGCGAGACAACCCAGGAGCAAAACACAGCACCCAGAGGCTTTGTCATTTTAACAGTGGTTTATCTACAAGACAGCTATATACATACATATACATGGGTAGGCAAATACTTGGCAATCAATCAATCTTCTTTACTCTGCACGGAGAACCACAATGGAGACAGAACACAAGGAGAGAGAGAGAGATACAGCCTCTCATGGCCTCATTTATATATGCAGCTTCTTAAAGTGGTAAAACCCTGTGGACCCACCCTCAGTCTTAAAGCGGCAATAACCTTGCTGATTCATCCTCATTGCATCAGGTGTACATCAGCCTTACAACTGATGGTCAGCTCTTAAATCTCAATACCTTAAGAGTAAGGCCAAATGGGAAGATGGGTCCTGGAATTTGTTGGGGTTCTTCATATCAGAGATGAACTTGAAACTTCTACCATGCTTGATGGGATAGTGCCACTGAGACATTTGAACATTATCTATCTATCTATCTATCTATCTATCTATCTATCTATCTATCTATCTATCTTTCTTTCTTTCTTTCTTTCTTTCTTTCTTTCTTTCTTTCTTTCTTTCTTTCTTTCTTTCTTTCTTTCTTTCTTTCTTTCTCTCTCTCTCTCTCTCTCTCTCTCTCTCTCTCTCTTTTCCTCTCTTCTTGTTTCTGATTACCTAATTGAAGGGGCTTGAACATAATCAATAGAAGAAAATATTTGTAGGGGTATTCTCTGAGCTTGGTTGTTTTCTTGCAGACATTTCATTACCAAACTAGGTAACATCATCAGTGCTAGGAGGGAAGGGGTTTGAGGAGAGGAGGAGGAGAACTGTGAGGTCCTTAGTGCTCTCTGAGCGCTGGGCACAGGCTCCTCGGGGGCCTCTTCCTCACCGCTGCCAGCCTCCACCATCTCCAAAGGCCGCACTCCACTCCCTGAGGGTCCTGGCCCCCATCCCTGCATCCCACGCAAGCCCCTCATCTGAGTCCTCGCTCTCCGAGACCTCAGCCGTCCCCGCCTGCTGCCGGCGAACCCCAACATAAATGCCTTTGGGCAATGCTGTTGCAGTGAGCTCTGGCGCTTAGGTCGTTAGATATGAGAACTCCAAGGTCCTTGACAGAGTGAGGATCGTCCACGAGGTCCTATCTGCCTAGCTTGTATTTGGTGTGTTGGGGTTTTATTTTACACCAATGTGTAGGACAGAATTGTCACCGCAGTTGTGACGTTAGTAACACGGATTGTAAGGGAATTGACTCTGCTTGTTAGAAGGTCACAAAACGGGATCACAAGACACACACACACACGCACATATCCCAGGACACCGTAACTGTCATAAATACGAGTCAGTTGCCAAGCGTCTGAATTTTGATCATGTTGGACCCTGAGGATGCTGCAGCGGTTGTAAGGGTGAGAAACGTTTTGTAAGTGCCTTCTTCATTCAGCAGGGTTCCCTACCTGAGCTGGGGAGGTTGGACTAGAAGACCTCCAAGGTCCCTTGCAGTATTATTTATTTATTTATTTTATTTGTCAAGTGATTATTAGATAACAGGTATAAGTATAAACACGGTTATGAATACATGAAATGAATGCATATAAGAAAAATAAAAGAAACAATAGGACAGGGACGGTAGACATGTTGGTGCGTTTATGCACACCCCCTACAGACCTCTTAGGAGAGGTCAATAGTAGACAGTCTAAGGTTAAAATTTTGGGGGTTTGGGGAAGAAACCACAGAGTCAGGTAGAGCATTCCAGACATTGACCACTCTGTTGCTGAAGTCGTATTTCCTGGAATCAAGTTTGGTGCGGTTTACCTTGAGTTTGTATCTATTGTTTGCTCTAGTGTTGTTATGGTTGAAGCTGAAGTATTCATTGACAGGTAGGACATTGCAATACATAATTTGATGTACTATACTTAGATAGAACTAAAGGTGGCATAGTTCTAGGTTGTCTAGGTCTAGAATTTCAAGTCTGGTGACATAAAGTATTCTGCAACGAGTAGAGGAGCGGAGAACTCTTCTTGTGAAATATTTCTGGATTTTCTCAATTGTACTAATATCAGATAGGGAATGCAGCTTCCAGACTGATGAGCTGTATTCAAGTGTTGATCTAGCAAAAGTTTTGTATGTTCTAGTTAGTAGAGTGATATTACTGGAGAAAAAGCTACGCAGGATTAGGTTAACAACTCTTAGTGCCTTTTTGGCTATGTAGTTACAGTGGGCTCTAGCACTTAGATCATTAGAGATGAGTACTCCAAGGTCCTTGACAGAGCTTGGATCATCAACAAGGTCTTGACTATTCAGCTTGTATTTTATTTTCTGATATATATTTTTTTGCCAGTATGTAAGACAGAGCATTTATTTGTTGAGATTTGAAGCTGCCATTTGTTTGACCATCCTGACACATAGTCAAGATCTTTTTGAAGGGTAGCTGTATTGTCTGTGGTGTTGAATAGCTTTACATCATCGGCGAAGAGAACGCAGTTGCTCTTGATATGATCACAGAGGTCATTTATGTAGAGTATGAAGAGAGTTGGTCCCAGAACACTGCCTTGTGGGGGACACCACTGTTGACACGCTGCTGTAACTTTGGTCACTAAACGGATGGTTGTAAGTCAAGGATTACCTGTCATGGAAGGACCATTCCCAGGCTCAGGTGGTTTCTCAAGGTTCATGGAAGAAATAGGTCTCCTTTTAACCATGGACCCTGCGGGTGTGATCTCCTTGGGAGCCTCCCAGGCTTTTCATGCACAGCCTGAATGACTGCATTTCTGTATCCGGGAAAAAATAAAATAAAATGATGCAGTGGTCCATCTGCAAAGAGAAATGTCGTTTCTCTCGGCTGCGCCCTCCAGACAAACATCATTTGAATTTCAGAGAGGACAATGCAGCCCTTGTCTGGTTTTTCTGTTGGAGAACGTGTGGGGAGAGAAGGATCTCTCCACCCTGTGAACAGACCAAGTTTGGTGTCAGTTTTAATTTAAGGAGTTTATGCATCATTGGTACAGAGAAAGGCTTGCTTCCTGTTTGTTGATTGTTCCTGTTATTATCACGTTTTTACTGGTTTTATATTCTTCTTCCTAAGATTGCTGTAAGCCATCCAGAGTCGCTCGATAGTGAAACGGATGGCATATACATTTAATTAATATATATATATATTAGTATTTCTGTTGTTGTTGTTGTTGTTGTTGTTCTTCTTCTTCTTCTTCTTCTTCTTCTTCTTCTTCTTCTTCTTCTTCTTCTTCTTCTTCTTCTTCTTCTTCTTCTTCTTCTTCTTCTTCTTCTTCTTCTTCTTCTTCCTCCTCCTCCTCCTCCTCCTCCTCCTCCTCCTTCGTTTCATCTCCTTCCCCTCTTCTTCTTCTTCTTCTTCTTCTTCTTCTTCTTCTTCTTCTTCTTCTTCTTCTTCTTCTTCTTCTTCTTCTTCTTCTTCTTCTTCTTCTTCTTCTTCCTCCTCCTCCTCCTCCTCCTCCTCTTCCTCTTCCTCCTCCTCCTCCTTCGTTTCATCTCCTTCCCCTTTCTTCTTCTTCTTCTTCTTCTTCTTCTTCTTCTTCTTCTTCTTCTTCTTCTTCTTCTTCTTCTTCTTCTTCTTCTTCTTCTTCTTCTTCTTCTTCTCTTCTTCTTCTTCTTTCTTCTTCTTCCTCCTCCTCCTCCTCCTCCTCCGTTTCATCTCCTCCTCCCTTTCTTCTTCTTCTTCTTCTTCTTCTTCTTCTTCTTCTTCTTCTTCTTCTTCTTCTTCTTCTTCTTCTTATTATTATTATTATTATTATTATTATTATTATTAACACGCTCTGATGCTAAGGAGTTCTACTCCCTCTCCCCACCTGAAAAGAAATCTCTTCCAAATGCAAAACACAAGCAGAGGAGAGGAGTTTCAGATTCGGTTTCAGTTTCAGAGCTCCAAGCAGCTTTTAGTACAGAACAGTTGAGCTAAGCCACGCCCAGGCTCCACGCTGTCTCCTCCTTGCTCACACAGCAAATCGATGGAGGCTGGCAGGAAGAGGCAGAATTCCCCCGTTATTTTCCTCCCTAAAAACTAAGCTTGATCACATAATTTCATAGCAAAGTAAATAATTTCGAGCAAGTAAATAAATAAAAATGTAATATTTTGCCCCCTCCCCGCCCCGGTCCTTCCAATCAGATGCTTTCTTAAGAATCCAGAAAACCACTTCCCTCTGACAGATCGAACAGATCATCAGAGTTGGAAGGGTCCTTGTAGGTCATCTAGTCCAACCCCCTGCCCAAGCAGGAAACCCTACACTATTTCTAACAGATGGGAATCCAATCTCTTCTTGAAAGCCTCCAGGGATGAAGCTCCCACAACTTCCAAAGGCAACTTCTGTTCCACTGGTTGATGGTTCTCCCTGTCAGAAAGTTTCTCCTTATTTCCAGGTCGAATCTCTCCTTGTTCAGTTTCCAACCGTGATTCCTTGTCTGGCCTACAGGTGCTTTAAATTACCTTGTAAAACGATTGTCAAGACCCTCATCCTTAAGTGGAATGATGATTGGTTGGGGAAAGAGTCTTGTCAATCATTTTACAAGGTAATTTTGCACCTCCTTAGGTGTCCGAAAGGAATACAGGAACTCCCCTACTTATAACAACTCATTTAGCGAACATTCGAAGTTACAACGGCACTGAAAGAAGTGACAGGACCGTTTTTCATACTTACAACTATTTTGGCACCCCATATGGTCACGTGAGTCAAACTTCTTGGCAACTGGGTCATACTTACTTACGATGGTTGCCGTGTTCCAAGGGTCATGTGTGATCCGCTTTTGCGACCGCCTGACAAGCAAAGACAATGGGGAAGCCGGATCCACTTAACAGCTGTGCTACTCGCTTAACAACGGCAGCGGTTCAACTTAACGAATGTGGCAAGGGAAGTTCCGTAAAATGGGACACAACTGACTTCAACGAGGTCACACTTAACCGCAGACATTTTGGGCTCCCTTGTGGTCGCAAGTCAAGGACTGCCCATAGAAGTGGGGGAAATCAAATGGAAAGAAATTCAGAAGGAAGGCCGTATAGGGAGATTTTGGGGGTTTTTATGTTGCTTCTCCTGGCTCACATATCGAATTCCACAACTGCAGTCAAGCTCTGAGTCGTTGGCTGTGTTTATGAGGCTCATGAATGGTGATGGATGCCAACAGGGAAGCCGGCTTGGCAGACAAATAGATGCGGAGTGACTTGCCACCGTTACTCCAGAGGCCGCTCTCCAGATGCGCAACAGATGCTGCACCAAACCTTTTTATATATTAAATATAAATATGGAATGTCTTGAGGCGTGAGGAGGGAGGGGAGGAAAGAGGGAGGGAGGAAAGGAAAGAGGGAGGGAGGAAAGGAAAGGAAGAGTTCAGAAGAGAGAGAAGGGGAGGGGAGGAAAGAGGGAAGGAGGAAAGGAAAGAGGGAGGGAGGAAAGGAAAGGAAGAGTTCAGAAGAGAGGGAGGGGAAGGGAAGGGAAGAGGGAGGAAAAGGAAGAGGGAGGGAGGGAAGAGGGAGGGAGGAAGGAAAGGAAAGAATCATTAAAGAAGGGAGGGAGGGAAGAGGGAGAAAAGGAAGGAAGGAGTGGAAAGAAGAACAGGAAGGAAGGACTGGATGGGAAGAGGGAAATAAAGACAGGAAGAAAGAAAGGGGGAAGAAGGGAGGGAAGAAAGAAGGAGTGGATGGACAGAAGGACAAGAAGAAAGGAAGGGAAAGGAAGAGAGGGAGGGAGGGAGAGAAGGAACCTACGCTTATTGTACTTGTCAGACAGAAAAGCTGAATAAAACTTCCAGAATAGGGCGGGAAAAATGCACGGTGAAGTCAAAGAGAAGCGGATGGAAGAGCAGCAAGGAATTAGCACCAGATCAGCAAAACTCAAACCGTCTCTGGCTTTGAGACGCTCCAGCCTTGCTCCAAACAGTCCTGAAAACCGCCTTTAAAAACAAAACAAAACTCTAAAAGAGTCTCCGTAGCAAATGCCAGGAAGATTTTGACGCATGGAAAACAGCCAGTTAGTTGCAGGGAGCAGCTTGAAGCTTGGAAGAAGAGCCCAAACAAGGAAATTCGGGGCTGAGTGAAGAAAAAAAAAATAGCCCAGCCACAGCAACTGTTGACAATTTGCAGTAGATTGTCCAAAAAAAATAAATAAATGTTTGGCCCTTGTTCCTTTTCTCTCTCTCTCTCTCTAAGAAGGGAACGACGGATGCACTCTACTTAAAACTGCTTTTAAACCACTTTGGATCCTGATTGCTTCTTTCAGGCACCCATCTGGGCAGCTTTCTCCTCAGAATTGGCAAAATGGCTTCCCATTTGCCCGGATGTCCTTGTCCAACTTGGGTGGAAACTAATCCAGGAGAGAAGCAGCTTTAGAACTGAGGAGACATTTCCTGCATGTGAGAACAATTAACCAGTGGAACAGCTTGCCACCGGAAGCGGTGAATGCCCCAACGCTGGAAGTTTTAAAGAAGAAATTGGGCCACCAAACTTTGTCTTGAAAATGGTACAGGGCGGTGGTGGCTAACCTTTGTGGGCTCTCGTGCCCAAAATGGTGCTCGCTCGCGTGCCGGCACCCAGAAGGCAACGCGCCCCACCTTCCCTGCGCATGTACATGCAACACCCACCCTGCGCCCCCTTACTTGCACTGCACATGCGTGCGCTTCCCGGCTGATTTTTTGGGCCCGTTTGAGGCCTTTTTCGGCCTCCCTGAGGCTTGAGGGAAGCCTCTGTAGCCTTGGGAGGCTGAAAAACGGGCCTTCCGGAAATACCAGAAGTACCAAAACGGCCTCTGGAAATACCAGAAGTGCCAAAACGGGCCTGTTTTTCGGCCTCCCAAGGCTGCAGAGGCTTCCCTCGAGCCCCCAGGAGGGTAAAAACAGCCTTCCTCGGGCTACAGAGGCCCTCCGGAGGCTGAAAATGGGCACTTCCAGTAGGCCCGTTTTCGGCCTCCCAAGGCTGCAGAGGCTTCCCTCAAGCCTCAGGGAGGCCAAAAAAAAGGCCTCAAACAGGCCGAAAAATCAGCTGGGAGGCATGTACATGTGCAGTGTAGGTAAGTTTGGTTGGGCTCAGGTCCCCGCACAAATGGCTCCACGTGCCACCTATGGCACACGTGCCGTAAGTTCACCATCATGGGTACAGCCTAAGCAGGGGGGTTGGACTAGAAGACCTCCGATGTCCCTTCCAACTCTGTTATATTCTGTTACTTGTTCTGTTGTAGCGGCCTCTCCTGAGATCTCCTGGTGGTCTCCAGTCCGAATAGTAAGCAGGTCTGGTTTTGCTTCACTTTTTAAAATCAGCCAATATCCACCCAGGCCTAAACTGAATTAGCCCACATAATCCAACTGCTGAATTATATTGTTGAGTTAAAAATCGACAACAATGCAGGTATGGAGTAAATTGTTATTTTAGTTGGTTAGTCCAGAATGGTTTAACTTTTTGAACCACAATTTGCTTTACAGTGCAATGCGGGTTGTGGACCACAGTTTGTGGCTTGGCAGGTAGATAAATTCATCCTGATATAGTTGATTAACCATGGTTTGTCGAAGTTTTGTGACAACTGAGGGCAGGAAGGGGTGTTCTGGTTTAGTGTTTCTCAAAGTTGGCTGCTTTAAGAGTAGTGGACTTCAACTCCCAGAATTCCCCAGCCAGCTGGCTGGAGAATTCTGGGAATTGAAGTCCATCGTGCTGGGGAATTCTGGGAATTGAAGTCCACCATGCTGGGGAATTCTGGGATATGAAGTCCATCGTGCTGGGGAATTCTGGGAATTGAAGTCCATCGTGCTGGGGAATTCTGGGAATTGAAGTCCATCGTGCTGGGGAATTCTGGGAATTGAAGTCCATCGTGCTGGGGAATTCTGGGATATGAAGTCCATCGTGCTGGGGAATTCTGGGAATTGAAGTCCATCGTGCTGGGGAATTCTGGGATATGAAGTCCATCGTGCTGGGGAATTCTGGGAATTGAAGTTCATCGTGCTGGGGAATTCTGGGAATTGAAGTCCATCGTGCTGGGGAATTCTGGGAATTGAAGTCCATCGTGCTGGGGAATTCTGGGATGTGAAGTCCATTGTGCTGGGGAATTCTGGGAATTGAAGTCCACCGTGCTGGGGAATTCTGGGAGTTGAAGTCCACTCTGCACTAGCTGGTAGATCTAATTAAGCAAAAAGGTGGGTTCTAGTTGCTATGTTTCCTCCAGCAATTTTAGAAAAAGATACAGAGTGAAAGATTTTATTATTCTTAAATCCTTTCTTAGTACTAGAAAAGCAGGCTTGGATTTTAACGCTGCTTCTTCAACAGTTCCCACAACTGCTTTAGCTTCACGGTCTCAGGTATGCGGAAAATCCGGTTGGACCTGGAGCCAAAGACCGCCAAGAGACGAATCGATTGCTAGAAGGGATCACCCGGAGAAGAAATTACGTGGCCTTTCCCAATTTTTTTGCCAAGTTCTTTTTGCTGAGTTCCAGCTAGATCTCAAGTGCACCTGTTTATCCGAAGAGATTGCAGTTCTACGTTATGTTGAATAAAGGGTAAACTTGCTCCGTTAGACAACGGGGGCAGTTCTTAGATTAAATGTTGGTGATAAGTTGGCCTCCAAGGGCAGAGTGAGTTTTTTGGAACTTCCTGGAAGTCCTTTAATGTAGCTGGTTTGCCAAATCCAGAATGAGCTTCCTGGAAGACCCTGATTTTAGCTCTACAAATCCATAATTAGTTTTTTTTTTAATTAAGCCCCTTATTTTAGCTGGGCTACCAAATCCAGAATGAGCTTCCTGGAAGCCCCTGATTTTAGCTGGGCTAGCAAATCCATAATTAGTTTTTTTTTATTTATTAAGCCTCTAATTTTACCTGGGCTACCAAATCCAGAATGAGCTTCTTGGAAGCCCCTGATTTTAGCTGGCTTTCCAAACCCAGAAGGCGCTTCTTGCAAACTGACACATTTTAGCACAATTAACCAAAGCCAGAATTCATAGCTTGAATTCAGGGATGGAGGGGGAAAAAAAAGTAATGTAAAGTAAAAAAACAAAACAAACCCCCCCTAAAACGAGTGAGGAATGGAAGCGTAGAAAATATGAGATGCCTGGCTTCCTCAAATTAATTTTCTTCTCTTGTTTCAATTTGGGCTGAATTCCAAACGAGAACTCTTGTGGAATTGAAAGCTGTTTATGGATTCAGCTCATTGGTTTTTAGAGACTGGCAAGGATTTTACCTGGTAGAAAGCTATTGATTGGATGTGGCTTTCTGAAGGAAGCGCACTGCATTTAGTCCTCAGTTTACAATCGTTTGTTTAGTGACCGTTAGTTAACAACAGCGCTGGAAAAAAAAAAAAAGACTGAGGATGGGTCCTCGCGCTTATGACCGTCATAGCATTCCCCAGGGTCAGCTGACCAAAATTTGGGTGGTTGGATCCTATCAGCACCTGCGTGATTCACTTAACAACTGCGGTGATTCGACTTAACAACCGTGGCACAAAACGGTCATAAAATCGGTCACGAGCCACTTCTTAAACCAACTTAGCACCCAAAATTTATTTGGCTAGAGACTCAGGATTTAATTGGGGGGTAACTGTGTTGTGGTTCGCCAGCAGCCAGTGCAGACGACAACAGAATCGGACAGTGGGGAAGAACGGGGACCAGTGAGGGAGTCTGGGGGGGACTCGGACGAGCGTCCGGTGTCTGATGCAGAGATGGGGCCAGGACCATCTGGGAGTGGGGTGCTGACTCCAGAGCCTCTAAAGCAGGGGTCTCAAACACAATTTACCTGGGGGCCGCTGGAGGCAGAGTCTGGGTGAGGCTGGGCCGCATAATATTATACTTTATATTATACTTTATATTTATATTATACACTAATATTATACTTTCATATCACGGTGGGGGCCACGGGATATCATCCTGTGGGCCGCAATTGGCCCACGGGCCGCAAGAATGAGACCTCTGCTCTAGAGTCTGGTAGCAGTGAGGAAGAGGACCCAGGGGAGCCTGTTCCAGTGCGCGTATGCGCAGAGCTGCTAGAAGGAGAGAGCAGCTGAAATAAAAGGGTCAATTTGGGAATAAGGCTGGGAGGTGATTGCCCCTCCCATAAGGTATAAAGGTCAGGCCAAGATGACAAAACCTTTGCAGGAAGCAAAGTTGTTCGATCGGTTCAGAGTCATTCTGGAATCTCTTTGTACTTTTGTTGGATTTTTTTTTTAAATACTTTGGTTGGTTTCTCTCCTAGTTCATTTGATACTTCTGTTCTTGGTAGCACTTCACAGAACTGAAAGGTGGGTGCTTATCTCGAGGGATTGTTTGAGATTCATTACCGCCTGGGAATGAAAATAATTCCCAGCATTGCAATGAAACAAGACTTGTTTTTAAGATAAGCGTGTGCGTAGTTTACGGTCTCGGAAGTTTTTGGTCAGAATATCCAGACACTTTGCTTGTCAGAAGGTCTCAAAAGGGGATCACATGACCCCGGGGACATTGCGACCGTCGTAAGTATGAGCCAGTTGCCCAGAATTTTCATCCCAATGACCATGGGGATGCTGAAGTATTGTCGTCAGTATGAAAAATGGCCACAAGTCACTTCTTTTCGGTGACGTAACTTGGAACGGTCCCGAAACAAACGGTTGTATGTTGAGGACTGACTGGTAGTTTGTGAGTCTGTGCGTGTTTTCTTCAGCAGTGTTGGGTTGTCTTCAAATTTGAAGGCTTATCTTGAGGCCCCTGGGATGGGCAAGCATCCAGCTGGTTTTGTGGACTTGGCTTTGGGCGTCATAAACTTTCCCTCTCTTGGCAAAGGTTACTTACGATTTATGGCCCCCGTGAACCGATTAGCACAACAAGGGAGGAACCTGTGAGCAAACACAATGGAGTTGCTTCCAACCCAGCGGAGAGGAGAAGCCTTGAACGACACTTTGAAAAGTTAAGGGTCCTTGAACCGTCCTCTTGAAAAAGGCTGGTGAGGAAAGTACTGGCAGTTACTCATTCACGCATTAGGTTGGTTTGCCCCCCCTCCCAGGGCAGATGAGAGCATTAAAACGAAACCATACATAAGTTAACAAGGTTTTTATATTCGGCATTAAGAAGATCAATCTCTTTCCCTTTCCCTTCCTCTCTCTCCTCCTCTCTCTCCCTTTCTTCCTCTTCTTTCTCTCTATCCATGTCCTTCTCTCTCTCCCTCTTTCTTCTTCTCTCTGCCTCCCTTCCTCCCTCCTTCTCTCCCTCTCTTCCCTTCTCCTCTCTCTCTCCATCTCCTCTCTCTCCCTTTCTTCTTCTCTCTGACTCCCTTCCTCCCTCCTTCTCTCCCCCTCTCCCTTTCTCTCCCTCTCCCTCTCCCCTCTTTCTTCTACTCTCTACCTCTCCCTCCCTCCCTCCTTCTCTCCCCCCTCCCTCCCTTCCTCTCTCTCTCTCTCCCTTTCTTCCTCTCTCTGCCTCTCTCTCTCCCCCTTCCTCTCCTTTCTCTCTCCCTGTCTCTCTTTCCCTCCCTCCCTCTTTCTCCCCTTCCTCTCCTTTCTCTCTCTCCATCTCTCCTTTTCTCTCTCCCTCCCCTCTTCTTCTCTCTCCCTCTCCTCCCCTCCCTCCTCTCTCTCTCTCCCTTTCCTCTCCCCCTCTCCCTCCTCCTCTCTCCCCCTTTCTTCTTCTCTCTCTCCCTCTGTCCTCCTTTCCCTTCCCCTCTCTCTCTCTCCCTCTCTCTTTCTTCTCTCTCTCTGCCTTTCCCTCTCCTTTCCCCTCTCTCCCTTCCTCTATCCGTCTCTCTTTCCTCTCCTCTCTCTCTCTCCATCTCCTTCTCTCTCACCCCTCTTTGTCTTCTTCTATCTGCCTTTCCTCTATCATCTCCTTCCCTCTCTCCTCTCTGCCTTCCTTTTCCTCTCTCTCCCCCATTCCTCTCCTTCTCTCTCCTCTCCCTCTCTCCCTACACACACACACACTCTATCTATCTATCTATCTATCTATCTATCTATCTATCTATCTATCTATCTATCTATCTATCTATCTATCTATCTCTGTCAATTATCCATCCATCCATCAAGTTTATATAGCCGCTCATCTCACAAAAAGCGACTCTTGGTGGCATACAACAATAAATTAAAAAACATATACCTAAAAACAGTCATTGTTAAAAATCTAAAACAGATATTATTGGGAAAAAAAATTAAAAGCAGAGATTCTCTGGTACTTAATGTAAAAAAAAAATTATGTGTGTTTGTTTGTGCTCGGATGTCTATGGCTCTTTAATGTATTTATTTACCTATTTTCTGGACAGGCCTGAACATCATCATTCTAAATCGTGGGGGGCAGGGGGTGGACTAGAAGATCTCCAAGGTCCCTTCCAACTCTATTATTCTGTTGTTAAGAAATAAAGGCTAGCTGTAGATTAAGAGCCAGTTGAGGTAGCCAACGTTGACTGATCTCAGGGGGGAGGGAAAAAATTGAGGAAAGCCACATGTTGTGTGTGGTTGCCAAGAAAACAATACAGCAGGAGGGAGGGAAGAAGTCAGCTTGTCTCAAACAAATTTAATCTAATCTTTATGACCCGAGAGATTGTACTTGAGCGACTCCTGCAGAATAAACAGATCCAGCAAAAGAAAAAAAAAATCATTTCCTGCTTAGGGGAAAAAAAAATACTGGCTGAAATGCAGTCGGTGGTGGTAGAAAACGAATTCCATTTTCCAAGCATCTGGGTTTCATTTGCTGTTTGCATTTTTGTGTTTCAATTTTACGGATTAAGTTACTGATCCCTACTGGGGGTATAGATTTGCTCGGACGTGGAGCGGGGTAAGAGCAGGGGTCTCCAACCTTTGCTGGCTGAGGAATTCTGGGAGTTGGAAGTCCCCAAGTCTTAAAGTTGCTAAGGTTGGAGACCCCTGTTTTGGAAGAAGAGTTTGAGGGTGGAGGAGGAGAGAGAAAAGAAGGAAGGAGAGAGGAGAGGAGAGGAGGAGGAGGACTGTGGGGTCCTTGGTGCCTTGTTTTCTTGCAGACGTTTCATGACCCATCCAGATAATTATCAGTGCTAGAAGGGAGTGGGGTGTGTGGAGAGGAGGAGGAAGAGGAAGACTTGTGGGATTCTTAGTGTTCTCTTCTTGCAGACGTTTCATGACCCAACTAGGGAGCATCATCAGTGCTAGAAGGGAGTGGGGTTTGTGGAGAGGAGGAGGAGGAGCAGGAGGAAGAGAGGAAGGAGAAGGAAGACTTTGGGATTCTTGGTGTTCTCTGATCTTGGTCATTTTCTTGCAGACATTTCATGACCCAAATAGGGAACATCATCAGTGCTACAAGGAAGTGAGGTTAGCTTTTTTGTTGTTGTTTATATACAAGTGGCTTCCTTGCAGAAAACAAAACCCTCACTCTCTCTCCTAGCGCTGATGATGTTACCTAGTTAGGTCATGAAATGTCTGCAAGGAAACCACCCACCTCAGAGAGCGCCAAGGACCCCCACTGGGAAAATCCTGGCCTTGCATGCCGGGTGGGGAATTCTGGGAATGGAAGTCCACCCCCCCACCCACCCCGCCTCCCTTATAACGTCGCCAAGGTTGAGAAAGAAACGCGCGGCCCTGGCTCAATGGTCTTTCCCTGATCGAGGATCCTGAAGGAGATTTTAAGCTTTGTGCAGCATCACTTGAAAAAAAATTGGACTCGTGTTTCCTTAATGAGAAACAGGCTTTCCTGGCTGAACTTCCCAAATTGAATTTCCCATCCCCGTTTTAGCTGCTGGGGACGGACGGACGGACTTCTGGCTCGATGTGCAAAGTTTTAATCAAACGAAATTGGGAGCTTTGGTTATCCTTTTGCCAAATGGACGCCAGGTGCAGGGAGAAGGACACCCACCCGCCCTCTTGACCATTAGCATCTCTTCCTTTCCACCTTCCCCCCCAAAAAAAGACTACAGGGTAGTCCTCGATCTTACAACCGTTGCAGCAGCCGCCGCCCCTTTTTGCGACCTTCTGACAAGCCAAGTCAAAGAGGGAAGAAGCCAGATTCACTTGACGACCGTGTTCCTAACTTAACTGCAGATAAGAACAGATAATCAGAGTTGGAAGGGGCCTTGGAGGTCATCTAGTCCAACCTCTCCCCCCCGCCCAAGCGGGGGAGACCCCACACCACTGGGGACTAACCTTTCGGGGGCTCCTGGCCCAAAACTTGTACGCACGCTTACATGCTCGTCCTCGCGTGCCAGCACCCAGAAGGCAATGTACACCCCCCCACGCCCCCTACGCCTTCGTGTATGATCCCCACACACCTACTCCCGCCACCCCCATTATCAGCATTGCGCCTCACAGCTGATTTTCAGCCGTTTGAGGCCTTTTTCGGCCTCCCAAGGCTTGAGGAAGGCTTCCGCAGGCTTTGCAAGCCAAAAACTGGGCCCGTTTCGTCACTTCTGGTATTTCCGGAAAAAACAGGAAGTAATGAAACGGAGCTAGTTTTAGGCCTGCAAAGCCTACAGAAGCCTTCCTCAAGCCTTGAGGCTGAAAAGGGCCTCAAACCAGCCGAGAATCAGCTGTGAGGCGCGCGCATGCCCAGTGAGGTAAGTTTGCCTGCCGCTCACTTGCCGGCACAAGTGGCTCTGCATGCCGCCTGTGGCACACATGCCATAGGTTCGCCATCACGGCCCTACACCATCCCAGACAAAATGGCTGCCCAGTCTCTTTTTGCAGTGATTCACTCCACCACTCTCGCCAGAAAGATTGTAAAAGTGGGGCCAAACTCACCGAACAACCGCCTCGCTTTGCAGCAGAAATGCAACGGTGGTCATAATTCGAGGACTTCCAGTAGTTCATCCTGGTGTATAGAGGCCGATAGCATCTTCACTTCCAGGATATTCTTAAGTGTGGTTGTGCGTTTGGCGGATGTTTGCAAATATCCTTTAGGATCTGCCACCAATTCTGTGTTTTTTGTCTGGCTGCCAGTGCTAATTGGCTGGCTGTAAAGCAAATATTTTGATTAAAAGGGAATGCGCTGATGTTCCTATAAATCCTCCAGTTTCTCCTTTTCCTACTCGCTAAATGTCAAATTCACACTTGAAGGGGGTGGGGCAGGTGGTTTAGCTTTTGCAAAGCGATGCATTCCCAAATGGAGGACGTGAGTTGCTATTTCTCTCCTGGAAAACGAAAGAAAAAGAAAACCAATGCAATAAAATCCAGTCACTTTAATCCATCTCCTCCTGGTTCACTTGACTTCAAAACAGTTGGTTTCAGATCTTCTGTGGTTTTGGAAGGTGGTTTTCATGATACAAGCTCTCCAAACTATCTGTGATGCTGTTCGGTGAAGATAGAATCATTAAGGGCTAGAAGGGGACTTAGAGGTCTTCTAGTCCAACCCCCTTTCCAAGCAGGACACCTTATACTGTTCTGGGCAAGTGGCTCTTCTTAAAAACCTCCAATGACGGAGCATCAACTTCTGGTGGCAAGCAGTTTCACTGGTTAATTGTCCTCACTGTCAGGAAATTTCTCCTTATTTCCAGGTTCCTTCTCTCCTTGGCTAGTTTACCCAACAAGACAGACACAGACTCCAGAGAGGAATTAGGACTTCAGGAAAAACAATTACTACCCACCTGCCTTCCATGGAGGACCTTCATACTGCACGAGTCAAAAAGGGGGCTCTGAAACTATCTACAGACCCCTCACATCCTGGACATAAATTGTTCCAACTCCTTCCCTCAAAACGACGCTATAGAGCCCTGCACACCAGAACAACTACACACACAAGGACAGTTTTTCCCCAAAGGCCATCACTCTGCTAAACAACTAATTCCCTCAACACTATCCAACTATTTACTAAGTCTGCATTACTATTACTATTAACCCTCCCGTCCTTCCTATCACCCATCTCCTCCCACTTATGATTGTATGACTGTAACTTTGTTGTTTGTATCCTAATGATTTATATTGACTGTTTCCTAGTAAGATTTAATTGCTTATTGTACCCTATGACTATTATTAAGTGTTGTACCTGATGATTCTGACTCTTGATGAATGTATCTCTTCTTTTATGTACACTGAGAGCATTTGCACCAAGACAAATTCCTTGTGTGTCAATCACACTTGGCCAATAAAGAATTCTCTTCTCTTCTCTTCTCTTCTCTTCTCTTCTCTTCTCTTCTCTATTCTATTCTATTCCCTCTTCATTCTATTCTATATTCTATTCTATTCTATATTCTATTCTATTCCTATTCTATTGTATATTCTATTCTATTCCCTCTTTATTCTATTCTATATTCTATTCTATTCCCTCTTCATTCTATTCTATATTCTATTCTATTCCTATTCTATTCTATTCCATTCCTATTCCTATTCTATTCTATATTCTATTGCAATGACCTTGGAGTATTCATCTCTAATGATCTAAGTGCTAGAGCCCACTGTAACTACATAGCCAAAAAAGGCATTAAGAGTTGTTAATCTAATCCTACCTAGCTTTTTCTCTGGTAATATTACATTAATAACTAGAGCATACAAAACATTTGCTAGACCAATACTTGAATACAGCTCATGAGTCTGTAACCCATATCATGTATCTGATATTAACACAATTGAAAAAGTCCAGAAATATTTCACAAGAAGAGTTCTCTGCTCCTCTACTCATTGCAGAATACCTTATGCCACCAGACTTGAAACTCTAGACCTAGACAACCTAGAACTACGCCACCTCTGGTCCGATCTAAATATAGTATATAAAATCATACATTGCAATGTCCTACCTGTCAATGAATACTTCAGCTTCAACCATAACAACACAAGAGCAAATAATAGATACAAACTCAAGGTTAATCGCACCAAACTTGGTTGCAGGAAATATGACTTCAGCAACAGAGTGGTCAATGTCTGGAATATTCTACCTGACTCTGTTGCTTCTTCCCCAAACCCCCAAAACTTTAACCTTAGACTGTCTACTATTGACCTCATCCCTTTCCTAAGAGGTCTGTAGGGGCCTGCATAAGCGCACCAATCGTGCCTACCGTCCCTGTCCTATTGTTTCTTTTATTTTTCTTATAAGTATTTATCTCATGTATTCAAAACTATATTAATTCTTATACCTGTATCTTGTAAGCGATTGACAAATCAAATAAATACTTTAAAAAAAAATACTATTCTATTATATCCCCTCTTCATTCTATTCTATTCTGTTCCCTTTTAATTCTATTCTATTCTGTTCTAGTTTCCGTTCATTGCTTCTTGTCCTGCCTTCAGCTGCTTTGGAGAATAGGTTGGCTCCTTCCTCTCCCTGACAACCCCTCAAGTCACCCCTGGTCCTTCTCTCCTTTTTTAAGACCTACCTACCTAGTTCCTTTAGCAGCTCATCCTACTGTTTCACCCCCAGACAGACCCCCCCCCGATTACAGTATCTTTGTGGCTCTGCTTTGCAAGCTCAGATCCAAGTTTGAAGGATGCCTTTTGGAAGGGCTGAATTAGCAAGAGAAGGACATTTTGGCTGACTCCCTGCTTTTTGGATGCATCCACGCGATAGTGAAAAGTGGACTTTCTCAACATCCTCTCTCAAATGAGACGGCGGAGATTTTCCAGACGAAGGGGGAAGTTAAAAAAAAAAAAAGCAATAACTTGAGAGTCTGCATTGTCGGTTCCCCCAAAGCAGATGTTTTTTTATATTCTTGCCAATGCAGTTCATAATTTGCAAAGTGAAGAACAAAATGAGGGTTGTTGTTTTCGTTCTTCTGCTCGTGCAACTTTTCTGGAAAATGATTTATGATAGGACAGAGGTCACTCAGTGTTTAACAGAGAAGACGTTATTCTCCAGTGCGTCACTCGTCACTAAATTGCAGAACTGCATTCATTTCTCTTTTCTCCCACTCATTTAGCTTCCCTGTATATGCAATACATAATTATTCCTCCCCCTCCCTCTCTTACGGCGATAGAAATTTAGAGGAAGTAGATTTAGGCTACAAAGATGGTTTTCAGTGGTGCTGGTGGTCTCCGTTATGGAGAGGGACCCTATTTTTGCAGTGTGCTGAGCCTGAGAAAGAATTAAAAGTAATTTTAAAAAAGCAGCACAGTCCCTAGGCTGCATTGACAGACGGATAGTTTTGTCGTTTGCTGGCAGGCTGCAGAGCTGGCAGCGGAGTTGGACAGTGGAGAAGAACAAGGGCCAGTCCTGGAGTCTGGAGAGGGCTCGGACAAGGGATCTGCGTCCGACATAGAGATGGGGCCAGGGCCATCTGGGAGTTACGTGCTGACTCTGGAGCCTCCAGAATCTGACATCAGTGAGGCAGAGGAACAGCAGGAGCCTGTTCCCAGGGCGCATATGCACAGAGCTGTCAGAAGGCAAGAACTGTTAAGACAGAAGGGGTGGCTCGGGAGTAAGGCTTGGAGATGATTGGCCCCTCCCATAGGACATAAAGGAGGAGCAAAGGGACAGGAACCTTTGCAGGGAGCAACTTCGTTCGTTGTGGTGGGTTTAAAATCTGAAGCTCCGTGTTGATTTTGTACTCCGTTTGAGTTGAGTTGAGTTGCTTGCGGGAACAGGACCCAGCATTGACCCAGTTGAGTTGGTTGTTGGAACCATGTCATTGATCCAGTTGAGTTGGTTCTTGGAACAGGACCCACCATTTACCCAGTTGAGTTGGTTGTTGGAATAAGACCATGTCTCTTGGCCCAATTGAGTTGGTCATTGGAACTGGACCCACCATTGACCCAGTTGAGTTGGTTCTTGGAATAGGACCATGTCTCTTGGCCCAGTTGAGTTTGGTTGTTGGAACAGGACCATGTCATTGACCTTGTTAAGTTGGTTCTTGGGATAGGACCCAACATTAACCCAGTTGAATTGGTTCTTGAAATAGGATCATGTCTCTTAGCTCAATTGAGTTGGTTGTTGGGACAGGACCCACCATTGATCCAGTTGAGTTCGTTCTTGGAATAGGACCATGTCATTGACCCAGCTGAGTTGTTTTTTTGGAACGGAACCACATCATTGATTCCGTTTGTGGGAATAGGGTTCACAGCCCAATCTACTTTGCTTGGTTGCTGTTGGGCGGGAGAAACAAATAGTACGTTTCCATAAATCAGAACAAAATCTCGGCACAAACTTCTAACCAGCAAATAAATCCATAAGGCTTCTTTCCCAGGGTCACATACCAAAGATGAAAGTTGGGACAGAATTGGCCTGAGAAGGTTGTTGTGGCCTGCCAGTGGCCAGCTGAGTTGGCAGCAGATTCAGACATTGAGTAGGTTGGGGAGGAACATGGGCCAGTCCTGGAGTCTGGGGAAGGCTCAGACGAGGGCTCTGCATCGGAGGCAGACATGGGGTCAGGGCTGTCTGACAGTTATCAGCTGCCTTTGGAGTCGGAGATCAGTGGGGCAGAAGAACAGCTGGAGCCTGTTCCCGGTGTGCACTTGCGCAGAGCTGCCAGAGGAAGGGAACAATTAAGGGACAAGGGTCAACTTGGGAGTAAAGCCACAGGTGGATGGTGATTGGCCTCTCCCATAGGGAATAAAAGTTGGACATTAGTGAGGCAGAAGAACAGCTGGAGCCTGTTCCCAGTATGTGCACTCACAGAGCTGCCAGAGGAAGAGAACAATTAAGGAACAAGGGTCAACTTGGGAGTAAAGCCACAGGTGGACGGTGATTGGCCTCTCCCATAGGGAATAAAAGTTGGACATTAGTGAGGCAGAAGAACAGCTGGAGCCTGTTCCCAGTATGCGCACTCACAGAGCTGCCAGAGGAAGAGAACAATTAAGGAACAAGGGTCAACTTGGGAGTAAAGCCACAAGTGGACGGTGATTGGCCTCTCCCATAGGGAATAAAAGTTGGACATTAGTGAGGCAGAAGAACAGCTGGAGCCTGTTCCGAGTATGTGCACTCGCAGAGCTGCCAGAGGAAGGGAACAATTAAGGAACAAGGGTCAACTTGGGAGTAAATCCACAGGTGGACGGTGATTGGCCTCTCCCATAGGGGATAAAAGAAGAGCAAAGGGGGAGTGGGGTTTTGCAGGAGACAATTCACCTGAAGATCTGTTCCTGCATTCTTGCCAAATATTGTCCGCTACAGCGTGGCGTTTGGAAACTATCGACCTGGCAACTCTCCAGGCCTGATAAAGGTCTGTAATTGTGACATCTCTTGAAAGATTATCGGCCGGGACTTTGCTGGAGAGGAATTCGCTGTAAGCTAAATAAAAGGGGTTTACTGGGACAAGGAGTCAGCTTCGTGCTGTTGAGGTAGCCCAGGTAAGAACGAACGCCTTCAACTTCTGCACCCATGGTTTTCCCTCCTGGTCTTCACCAAGTAACCTGTTCTCTCTCTCTCTCTCTCTCTTCCTGCAGGACATCTGTGAGGACCCTCATCTCTTTGTGGATGGAATCAGCTCCCACGACTTACATCAGGGGCAAGTGGGCAACTGCTGGTTCGTGGCTGCCTGCTCAGCCTTGGCGTCCAGGGAGTCCCTGTGGCAGAAAGTAAGCAGTTTGGGAATTGTCGGGGAAAAAAACGATTGTCTTTGCTCCCATGGCTGTGTTTGACACCATGTACTTGGCTGTCAGGTGGGGAGGGGAAGTAGAACTCTTTAGCATCAGAGCGTGTTAATAATAATAATAATATAGGAAATATTAATAATAATAATATAGGAAATTTCACACTCCTTTCCCTAAATGCTCTGAGGGTCATTTCCAAGAATCCTTTCTTAGTGAGCCCCTAGAAGCCAAGAGGAACCTACGGGCCAAATTTCAAGTTTGTAAGCTTAATGGTTCTGGAGATTTTGTAATGATGCGTGAGGGGTATTTCATATATATATATAAGTGTGTGTGTGTGTGTGTGTGTGTGTGTTTTCTTAAGTTTTTGCGGGTACTTACATGTATGGCATTCGGCTTTGCTCGGGTATTTTCCCACGTCATAGTAGTTGCGCTTTTAAAGTTGTAGCGACGTTTCGGCAGAATCTCATCTGCCATCAGATCCGCCATCCGCCATACAGAAGCCTGATGATGGCAGATGAGATTCTGCTGAAACGTCGCTACAACTTTAAAAGCACAACTACAATGACGTGGGAAAATATCCGAGCAAAGCCGAATGCCATAGATAGAGAGAGAGAGAGAGAGAGAGAGAGAGAGAGAGAGATTTGCAAGCCATTTCTCATTGTAGAAGGAAATTTCACGCTCCTTTCCCAATTGGGAAACTTGTTGGAAAATAAGATGGAGAATTAGTTATATGTATTGTGTTTTGCAAGTCAGTTAAGGATAATACACAGGAGACAACTTGACTGCCTTCTCTTCCTTACCTGGAAGGAAGGTGTTGCCCTCTAGTGGACACCTGGCAAAATTCTACCTCGACTTAACAGCCACAATTTATGTTGCTAAGAAAGACGGGTTGCTAAGTGAGTTTGGCTCTGTTTCGTGACTTTTCTCGCCCACGGCGGTTAAGTGAAATCGTCGCCATTGTTAAGTGAGTAACCACAGTTGTTAAGTGAATCTGGCTTCCCCGCCGATATTGGCTTGTCCAAAGGTTGCAAAAAGGGGTTGCTGCGATCATCATCAATATGAGTCAGTTGCCAAGCATCCAAATTTTGATCCCCGTAGGGATGCTGCAATGGTCATAAGTGTGAAAAAAATGGTCATAAATCACTTTTTTCACTGCCGTTGTAACTTTGAACGGTCACTAAATGAACTATTGTCAGTTAAGAATTACCTGTACTTGTATTTCGTGTCTCTCTCTCTCACACACACACACACAGAGATCGTGAAGCCTCCCTCTTTGCTCCTGGGGGATGTTATTCAAGCGAGGAGGAAACTCACCAGAGTCTTATTATTTGAAATCTTCCTCTTCTTCTCTGGACTCCCAACTCCCTCCTGTCTTGTTTGCTGAACACTGATTTTTCCATCGTGGCCTTTTGAGCTGAAAGGAGCTTGAATTTCTCCCTGTGCTCATTGTCCTGAGAGGAAAAGCTTGCAGAACGTTTATGTATATAGAATAAATTAGAATAGAATAGAATAGAATAGAATAGAATAGAATAGAATAGAATAGAATAGAATAGAAAATAAAACAGAATAGAATAGAATATAGAATAAAAAATAGAATAGAAAACAGAATAAAATGAAGAGGGAATAGATTAGAAAATAGAATAGAATAGAATAGAATAGAATAGAATAGAATAGAATAGAATAGAAAACAGAATAAAATGAAGAGGGAATAGAAAATAAAACAGAATAGAATAGAATATAGAATAAAAAATAGAATAGAAAACAGAATAGAATGGAATAGATTAGAAAATAGAATATAACAGGATAGTATAGATATAGAATAGAATAGAATGTAGAGGGAATAGAATAGAAAATAGAATAGAATAGAAAATAGAAAAGAAAATAGAATAGAAAATAGAATAGAAAACAGAATAGAATGAAGAGGGAATAGATTAGAAAATAGAATAGAATAGAATAGTATAGATATAGATATAGAATAGAAAATAGAATGGAATGGAATGGAATATAGAATAGAATAGAATTAGAATAGAATAGAATAGAATAGAATAGAATAGAATAGAATAGAATATAGAATAGAATAGAATAGAATAGAATAGAATAGAATTCTTTTATTGGCCAAGTGTGATTGGACATACAAGGAATTTGTCTTTGGTGTAGAAGCTCTCAGTGTACATATAGAAAAAATAAAATAGATTCATCAAATGTATGTTTTAGAAATGGATTGTTAAAAAAGGCATTCTTCGACTTACAACCGTTCCTTTAGTGACAGTTCAAAGTAACAATGGTACCCCACAAAAGGGATTGATAACCATGGGTCACGCTTAACGACCCTTGCCACATATCTCCGCGTGATCAAAATTCGGACCCTTGGCCATTGACACGTATTTATGATGGTCCCAGCGTCCTGGGGTCATGCGATGCCCCTTTTTGTGACCTTCCGACAAGCGAAGTCAATGGGAAAAAGCTGGATTCATTTAACAATGGCGTTACTAACTTAACCATTGTGGGTCATTCACTTAGCAACGGTGGCAAGACAAGTTGTAAAATGGGGCATGGCTCACTCGACAACTGTTTTGGCTCAGCCACAAAAATCTTGGGCTCGGTGGTGGTCGTATGTTGAGGACTTCTGTATTTCGAGACACTGGTATTAATTGCTTCAATGAGGTTGTTGACTTTTTTTTTTTTTAATAAAGTTTTATTTGGGTTTTCACACACACAAAATACAAGTAAAACATCTTTTTTGAAAATAGCCTGGTCCTGGGTTGAACTTCTTTATACAGACACAAACTCAATTTCATGCTCATTTTTGTGTTCTATTCCATATCTTATACTATTCTACATTTTCTATATAGTTTTTCCCCTCTTTTAATTTTCTCAATTTTATTTTAATTATCTCATCTCAATTCAAATCATTATATTTATACTTTTGTCTGTTCTGTTTCAGCTTCATATTATCTTTTCTCATTAAACAAATTTTCTCCTGTAGTTACTAATTGGAGTATGACACCTTTATATCTTTTAATTATATCCATTCAACTCTTATTTAAATTTCAATATGTACCTTAAGGTTATGACCTTCAATATACTACATAATACATAACTTCCAATCGAATTCTGCTTGGTACATTCTTATAATACACACTATATTCTTTAAAAAAAAAAGAAAGATTGTAAATATATGTAATTATAAACCCTCATTCCATTCCAGTTCAGTTCTATCATTAATAATCATTAAAGTCTTAACATCTTTAACATTTCTTTTCAATTAAATGTCATACCTCCTTAAAGACACATATAATCTCCATAATTTTTCCCTCACATAAATGCCTATTAATGTCAAAGTGGATTTTTTTCCAATTTCTTGCTTAAGTCTCTTAGCTGTCAGTATAGGAAGAGGAGAAAAAACCCCAAATCCTTTCCCTTTTCTCTCTCTTTCTCAGCTTAGAAATCTTCTTAACAATAACAATTATTGTTTTTTTTTTTAATAGTTTCAATTCCAGGGTACCTTATTTGTTGCTTTTGCTGTTTGACCCAGTCAACCAAAACTTTCTCTTCTTATCTTCCTCCTGCACATTCTTTTCCGGTCGAATTCTTCTTTGTGGTGGCCGTTTCTGACCACCGCTACAACCGCCTTCGGGAAAGGGAGTAATGGCCAGCTGGGGGTGGAGATGTGGCTCTCCTCAACCCTGCAGGCAGTCTCCCCCCTCTTCACCACCTCTATGGGATGGCTTAGCCCCAAAACCAGCCAACTCGGGGTGCTCCAGAGGCGAGCACGGATCGAAAGCGTGCAGAGACGCAGTTTCGGACTGTCGCCGAAGAAGCTCAAACCAGGGGTTGTTGACTTCTTGTTATCACTGGACTTGAAAGGAAATCATTGTCATGCCCCTGTCGGAATCTGAATCCGAGGAGGAAGATGAACAGCCGACAGGGAGCGGGAGTGTGGCTCCGTTGGCTGTGGAGGAAACTGGGGAAGGGCAAAGGGCAGCTGGGCAGAGCAGGGGAGAGGGAGAACAAGGGAGAGGGAGTTCAGAGGAAGACCCAGGCCCACCCCCTCTTCATCCTAGGGCACGCAGGGAGGAACGGAGAAGGGAGCAACGTGGGTTGCATGGCTTACGGGGGAGGAAAGGGCCCTGATTCCCTTCATTAGCCACACCTGGGAAGAGAGTTTAAAAGAGATGCAAGCTGAGTGTGGCGTCTTCTGGAAACAAACGTGAATTTATCTGGTATTGTCATGGCTTATCTGGCTTCCTGGCATCTTTCCAACTGTGTGAGTTTTGCCATGCTTTCAAGTCTGAAATTCCTTCTCTTGCCCTGCCGGACTAATTACCTCATTTTGCCTCGATTGGACTTATAGTTACAATTTTTGTTGACCATGTTTTGGACTTGATTGTCTACAACCCAAGGCTGTTCCTGGGAGAGTTTTTCTCCAGCCCAGAAGGTAACCAGGACATTGGGGGCTACTGCTTATCTGACTGTGTTGCCTTCGTGCCACGCCCTGGGTCATCACAGACTAGCTTGGCATCCATTGTGTCCAGTGCAACTTAGAATGAATTGTTGTGCTGCTGCAGCTGTGTCGTAATCCTCCATTCGATGCCATTGCCTGGATCTCCAGAGGACCTCCTAATGAATGAAATTCGGAAGGTGGCACACCGAGGGATTGTCATCTTTCCATGATCACATTTGCCGTGGGCTGTGTCACATGCCCTCCTCCGTTCACGAGATCCCTAACCAGATGAAGAGTTGGAAGGGACCTTGTAGGTCATCTAGTCCTTGTAGGTCAAGACCTGTCCATTGTCTAGGGACCTTGTAGGTCATCTCCCTGTCAGGAAATTCCTCCTTATTTCCAGGTTGAATCTCTCCTTGATCAGTTTCCATCCATTATTCCTTGACTGGCCCTCGGGTGCCTTGGAAAATACCATGTTCCCCCGAAAATAAGACCCTGTTGTCAGGATTCCGGCAGATTCTGGAAAACATTTATGGAATGCACTTTCGGTTTGCAAGCTGCTGCCCTCTCCCTTTCTGTTGCCAACTCTCAAAAGACCAGAGAAATATTTTATGAGTTGACACCTGTCTTGTATCTTTTTGCCACCCAAAAAAAAGGCACCAGGTCTTATTTTGGGGGGGATGTCATCCACTGACTAACCTCACTTGCGCACGTTGCCCCCCGGCCTCCTTTTCGCAGTCAGAGGCCTTCAGGAACCTCTTCTTCTGCGGCCACGGCTTTCCTGAAGGTCTCTGCAGCCGATATAACAGACCTCCGGATCGATCCTGAGCTGTTATCAGCTACAGAGGCCTTCAGGAATGCCTGCCTTGCTGGCTGCAGAAGAAATGGACTGGCCAGGCAGGTGTCGGGGTGTGTGAGGCCTGGCTACAACTGTCCAAAGGTAAGTAGTAGGGCAGCTCCACACACACCTCCATCCCCACCCTAGCTTAATTTTTACCCGTCCACTCTGGAGTAGGTGGGATCTTAATTAGGGCTTATTTTGGAGGTAGGGCCAGTGGTGGGATTCAAATTTTTTTTTACTACCGGTTCTGTGGGCGTGGCAGGGGAAGGATATTGTAAAATCTCCAGTCAGAGGTGGGATTTGCTGGTTCTCCAAACCACTCCAACTTTCCATTACCGGGTTCTCCAGAACTGCTCAGAACCTGCTGAATACCACCTCTGGGTAGGGCTTATATTAGGTGCACCTGTAAACATCAAGCTAGGACTTACTTTCAGGGTAAGTCGTGTTTTCAGGGAAACTGAGTAGCTTGACCCCTTCCTCCTCTCTGTGGCAGCCCCTCAAGAACTGGAAGACTGCTCTCCTGTCTCCCCTGGTCCTTCTCTTCCCTAGACTAGCTAGGCCCAGTTTTTGTAACCGTTCTTCATAGGTTTTAGCCTCCAGTCGGAGAACCGAGTTCTGCTTTCCCTAAGGGAAGGTTTAAAGTACTTAGGACATTGAATAATAGAGTTGGAAGAGATCTTGAAAGTCTTCTAGTCCAACCCACTGCCGGATCAGAGCTGTGGATCAAAGCATCCAAACCTGACCCCCGTTTTGGCAAAGCCAAAAGCGCTTTGCCAGCTACCAGTCAAATCTCCGGGTGGAATTGCAAGTGCTTTGTTTCCTGTAAAACCCGTCTTTAAATCCTGAAAGAATCTGGAACGCAGAATCGTTTGGCAGACCTCCTGAATTAAATCACCATTAGGGATAAGAAAAAAAAAAAAGGTTTGCAATGACCCTTATTTTTTAAAAAAAGGTTTCTTCAACATCTCTTCTTTCCCTCCGCCCTTTGACCCCAAACTGGCCGGGAAGCATGGGAGTTGAATTTTAGCCGGTCTTGAAAGTGCCAGCTTGGTTGTGCAACTCATCCAAGCATTTTCCTTGGCCCCTTCAAATGCAACCACCTTCTCTCCATCCCTGCAACACAACCCTAAGCTGCATTAACAGAGGGATAGAATAAAGATCACGCGAAGCGTTTAGTGCTTTAGGGTGCCTTTGGTAACGCCACACCTGGAATAACTGCATCCTCTTTTGGTCATCACAATTTTTTAAAAAATGATGTTGAGACTCTGGAAAGAGTGCAGAGAAGAGCGACAAAGAGGATCAGGGGACTGGAGGATAAAACATATGACGAACGGTTGCAGGAACTGGATATCTCTGGTTTAATGAAAAGAGGGATTAGGAGAGACAGGATAGCGGTGCCCCAATATCTCCGGGGCCGCACCAAAGAAGAGAGGCAGTCAAGCTACTCTCCAAAGCAACAGAGAAGGCAGGACAAGAAGCAACGGATGGAAACGGATCAAGGAGAGAAGCAATTTGGAACTAAGGAGGAATTTCCTGATAGTGACAACAATCCATTCAGAAGTTGTGGGTGCTCCCATCGGTGGAGGATTTTTAAGAAGAATTGGATATTATAATGAACAATCATTCATCTGAAATAATGTAGGCTTTCCTGCCTGTGGGGGGAATTGAACTAGAAATGGTATAGGGCCTCCTGCTTGGGTAGAGGGTTGGACTAGAAGACCTCCAAGGTCTCTTCCAACTCTGTGATTCTGTTAGAAGACCTCCCAATTGGTTATTCTCTTCTCCAAAGCCCTTGAAGGCAGAACAAGAAGCAACAGATGGAAACTACAATCAAGCAGAGAAGCAATTTGGAACTAAGGAGGAATTTCCTGATAGTGACAACGATCCATTCGGAAGTTGTGGGTCCTCCCATCGCTGGAGGCTTTTCTAAGAAGAGATTGGACCACCTTTTGGTCTGAAATGTGATAGGGTCTCTTGCCAAAACAGGGTTGGACTAGAAGGCCTCCCAAGGTCCCTTCCAACTCTGTTATTCTGTTCAAGGCGTTCTCGCTTGGGAACGGTTGCTAAGCCAGGTTGTTAAGGCAGCCGATATCAAGAGACATCGCTCGGGGGACCCTCGGTGAACGTGTCCCTCCCTGGAAAATGAGACGCCCAGAGGAAAAAAACCCTCGGGCTTCTTGCTTCTCCGGCCCAGGTTGCTTAGCATCACCGGGGTGCCAGCAAGCGAGCCAAGGAGCAGAAGGAGGTTTTCTTTTCGCTTCAGTCAGACGCCTCGGTCGCTGGTGCAGTCAGACACCTCGGTCGCTGGTGCAGAAATCCTCCCCGTGCCGAAAGAAGAATGATGAGCGACGAGGCGGCTGAATTGGAGATGCCTTTGGTCCAAGATGCCGAGCTGACCAAGGTGATGAGGATCCGAGTGAAGACCCTCGAGCAGAGGAAGGAGAAACCTCAAGACGGGGAGAAGCTCCTCCGCCCCAACGAGTTTGTGTTCCGGCTGGACTTCTCCCGTCAGCACGGCCTCCGTTTCCTGAGCTGGAAAGTAGCCCTGGACCAGCCGGGCAAGGCCACCATTATCGGGACTTCTCAACACTGGACGCCGGATTTGACCAACCTCATGCGAAGGCAGCTCTTGGACCCGGTGGGGACGTTCTGGAAGAAGCCGGATACGCCCGATGTGGTCGACTGCAACGAAGCGGACGCCTTGGAGTTTGGGGAAAGGTTGGTGGAGCTGGCCAAAATCCGGAAAGTGATGTATTTCCTCGTGGCCTTCACCGACGGCCTCGAGCCAGCTCACCTGAAATGCTCCGTGGTGTTCAAAATCTAAACCTTTTTCTCCTCCTCCTCTGAAATAGTTTTCTTTCTTCTTCTTTTCGTTTTGTTTTTGGGCTCCGGAGCGCCAACTGTGACTTGGTTTTGAACCAGATGGGATGCGCTTTTGAAAAAGCAGAACGGACGTCTTTGTTCTTCTTCTTGACCTTCAGCCTGACCTTAAATTGGCCCTAAGGAGGAACTTAAGAAGCACCAACCTCCCCACGCTAGGCTGGGGAAACCTGCTGTTTGAAACTTCGAAGAACTTTCCCCAGAAGTTATTTTTATTTTATTTTTTTTAAAAAATTCAATGTACAGGCCATCTGGCTCACTATCGCCTCTCCCAACAGAAACCAAGCTGGCTTTTGTGCAGAAGGCATCTTGCACCCCTCTTTGAAAATTTGGAGCGTTTCCTTGCACTTAAAGACCTCCCCAAAAAAATGAGATTAGACCCATGGCTTGTCTTAGAAGCATACCTAGCAGGGCTTGATGTGGGGGAGAAAAAAAAAAGGCATATCTTGATATTCCTTCGATCCGGTTTATTTGCAATAATTTGCACGGTTCCCCAAAGGGGCAGCATTGCCTAAATCCAGGCTCCTGATCATTTTAAACTTATTTTTTGCTTTCAAAGTAAAGCCCTAATTTTCACGGAGGCTGAGAAAAAAGTTGATTTTTCATAATCGAAAGTTTTCCTAACTTATTTTCAGTTCTCCAGCACTATCAACTCGCCACCAATCAGAGCACGTTAAAGCATGCAAGTATTAAACAGGTGCCCCCTTTTCCCGCTCTTTTTCACACTTTTTGCAAAATTGGCGTAACTGTTTACACTGGGAACTGACGACCTTGAGGATCCGTAGCGAAATTTGGATCTGAGCTTCAGGATCTTGAAATCACTTCTTCTCTCCCTTCGCTTCTCTCCCAAAACTCCTTCCTACACACACCGTGGATTAAATTCCTTTAAATGAAAAGCAGTGACTTTCTGTTGCTTCGTGCAAATCTGAAAGAAGCTTTTAAAAGTTCTTTTTTTTTCTTCTGCTTGATTGACGGAGGTAGAATGAAAAGCCCAAGACCATTATTATTATTATTATTATTTTTTGCTTGATAGGAGAAAATTTTTTTGCTTGGAGACACCCAAAATTGGCTGGTTTGCTTGAATCATACAGAATAGGGAATAAACAAGAGTTGGAACGGATTTTAGAGGTCTTCTAATTCTAGTAATCACGTGAAGTTTTTTAGTACTGCTTTATAAAACCCTAATAAGACTCCACCTGGACTACTGGATCCAGTTTTGGTCACCACGTTACCAAAAATATGTTGAGACTTTGGGGGGAAAAAAATGCAGAGAAGAGCAACCAGGATGATTAAGGGCACTGGAGACTTAAAATGTATCAAGAATGGTTGCAGGAACTGGGTATGCCTGGTTTAATGAAATGAAGGATTAGGGGTGACATGAGAGCTGACTTCCAGTATTTGAGGGGGTGCCACTAATAAGAGGGGATCAACTTATTTTCCAAAGCACCAGAAAGCAAGACAAGAAACAATGGGTGGAAACTAACCCAAAAGAGAAGCAACCTGAAATTAAGGAGAAACTTCCTAACATTGAGGACAATGAACCAGTAGAACTGCTTGCCACTAGAAGTTGTGGGTGCTTCATGACTGGAGCTTTTTAAGAAGAGACCGGACAGCCATTTGCCTCAAATTATATAGCATCTCCTGCTGTAGCAGGGGGTTAGACTAGATGACCTCCAGCTCTATTCTGATTGATTGATTGATAGTTTAATGTTCTTTATTTTTCCCCTCTGAATTTGGCCAAGTGCTCAGGACTTTTGATGGCTCTTCCTTCTCACGCAAACTTTGAGAAGCCCTTCCAGACGGCGGGGGGGAAGATCCCAAAGCGGAATCGAACGCCGGAACCCATTGGAGTTGTTTTGTCTGGGACGTTTCTGGGGGTTTTTCTCCTGAGGTGCAAAGTTCTCAGGTTCTAAGCGTTTGATGACGTTCCCTCCTTGGGTGGTGAAACGTTCTGCAAGAAAACCACCAGGCTGAGAGCACCAAGGACCCCCCCCACAGTTCGCTTGTGCCAGCGTTGTGTTAAACGGGACCGAAAGGGGGGTGTTGTTGTTCTCCTATAGGCGCTGAGGTTGTGGCCGCGGGAATAAGCCAGGGGGTTTCTGAATCGCGGTGGTGGGGAAGAGAGTATTAATTCAAGAGCCCGAATTTTGATCGCTAGGCAACGGTGGTAGGTGCGAGGACCAGCCGTAAGTTGCTTTTTCCAGGGCCCACTGTAGCTTTGAACTGTTGCTAAATGACAGGTTATAAGTCGAGGACTACCTGTAAAGGAATAGTTTTCAGTCCTCTTAAGAAGCCAGGGATATTTTCCTCCTGCTCTGTAGCCCCCGTCTAGGTTCAGTGTTGGCAGTTGCCCTGCGTTAGATCTTCCTTTCTCCCTCTCTCCTTCCTTCCTTCTTCTCTGCCATCTCCTTCCCTCCCTCCTTCCTTCCTTTCCTTTCCTTCCTTCCTCCTGTCTCTCCTTCCTTCCCTCCCTTCTTCTTTCCTTCCTCTCTTCCTCCCTCTCTGCCATCTCATTTCTTCCTTCCCTCCCTCCTTTCTTCTTTCCTTCCTTTCCTCCCTCCCTCGCTTCTTTCCTTCCTCTCTTCCTCCCTCTCTGCCATTTCATTTCTTCCTTCCTTCCCTCCCTCCTTTCTTCTTTCCTTCCTTTCCTCCCTCACTTCTTTCCTTCCTCTCTTCCTCCCTCTCTGCCATCTCCTTCCTTCCTTCCTTCCCTCCTTTCTTCTTTCCTTCCTTTCCTCCCTCCCTCGCTTCTTTCCTTCCTCCCTTCCTCCCTCTCTGCCATCTCATATCTTCCTTCCCTCCCTCCTTTCTTCTTTCCTTCCTTTTCTCCCTCCCTCGCTCCTTTCCTTCCTCTCTTCCTCCCTCTCTGCCATCTCATTTCTTTCTTCCTTCCCTCCCTCCTTTCTTCTTTCCTTCCTTTCCTCCCTCCCTCGCTCCTTTCCTTCCTCTCTTCCTCCTCTCTGCCATCTCATATCTTCCTTCCTTCCCTCCCTCCTTTCTTCTTTCCTTCCTTCCTTTCCTCCCTCTCTCCCTTCTTTCCTTCCTCTCTTCCTCCCTCTCTGCCATCTCATTTCTTCCTTCCCTCCCTCCTTTCTTCTTTCCTTCCTTCCTTTCCTCCCTCCCTCGCTCCTTTCCTTCCTCTCTTCCTCCCTCTCTGCCATCTCATTTCTTCTTTCCCTCCCTCCTTTCTTCTTTCCTTCCTTTTCTCCCTCCCTCGCTCCTTTCCTTCCTCTCTTCCTCCCTCTCTGCCATCTCATATCTTCCTTCCCTCCCTCCTTTCTTCTTTCCTTCCTTTCCTTCCTTTCCTCCCTCCCTCGCTCCTTTCCTTCCTCTCTTCCTCCCTCTCTGCCATCTCATTTCTTCCTTCCCTCCCTCCTTTCTTCTTGCCTTCCTTTCCTCCCTCCCTCCTGTCTCTCCTTCCTTCCTTCCCTCCCTCCTTTCTTCTTTCCTTCCTTTCTTCCCTTCTTTCTTTCTTTCCTTTCCTCCCTCTTTGCTCTTCCTCCGTCCCTCCCTCCCTCCCTCAGGTGCATGGTGCTAGACCTGAGATGCTCCTATACATGCTATATTTCCAAAAACAAAACTTTTTCAAGTTACGAAGCCGTGTCTCTTTCAGGAGATAAATCAAACTTGGAAGCGTGGGGGCATTTCAGTGTTGGAGTGGCGAGGAAAGTTTCCTTTTTTTTTTTAATGTGCAAACTGCTGTGGGCTTTTTTAGAATATGTTTAGGAATACAGTATTAATTGCTGCTTGCGGTGTTCCTCACCCGTAGCAACTCAAAGACGCGTGGGGGAACTCGGGGAGTTGAAGTCCACACCTCTTAAAAGTGGCCTAGGTTGAGAGACACGGGTTTAGATGCCTTAAAAAGAAGCAATAATATCAAACTTGATTTCAATTCATAGAGTCAGAGAACTGGGCAGGAGAGCCACGAAAGCTAGTAATGCTCCAACGTTGGAAGACTTTTAAAAAGATGTTGGGATAACCCTTTGTCTGAAGTGGTGTAGGGCTTCCTGCCTGCCTAGGCAGGGGTTGGACTAGAAGACCTCCAAGGTCCCTTCCAACTGTGATTCCATTCTATTCTATTCTATATATTTTATATTCTATATTCTGTTTTCTATTCTATTCTATTTTGTATTCTATTCTATTCTATATTCTGTATTTTGTATTCTGTTCTGTTCTGTTGTATCTTCTATTCTATCTTCTATTCTTTCTTCTCTCTTCTCTTCCTGAATTCTATTCTATTCTATTCTATTCTATTCTATTCTATTCTATTCTATTCTTCTACTCCACTCCACTCCACTCCACTCTACTCTATTATTCTATTCTATTCTATTCTATTCTATTCTATTCTATTCTATTCTACTATTCTACTCTACTCTACTCTATTCTATTCCTATTATTCTACTCTACTCTACTCCTACTCTACTCTACTCTACTCTACTATTCTATTCTATTCTATTATTCTATTCTGTTCTGTTCTGTTCTGTTCTATTCTATTCTACTCTACTCTATTCTTCTATTCTATTCTATTCTATTCTATTCTATTCTGTTCTGTTCTATTCTGTTCTATTCTATTCTATTCTATTCTATTCTATTCTATTCTATTCAACTCTGCTCTACTCTACTCTACTCTTCTATTCTATTCTATTCTATTCTATTATTCTGTTCTGTTCTATTCTGTTCTATTCTATTCTATTCTATTCTATTCACTCTGCTCTACTCTACTCTACTCTACTCTACTCTACTCTACTCTACTCTTCTATTCTATTATTCTGTTCTATTCTATTCTACTCTACTCTACTCTACTCTACTCTACTCTACTCTACTCTACTCTACTCTACTCCAGCTCTTTGACCAGTTTAGGAATTAAAACCAAAGCTTTCTCAACAGTTGACAGATTTTCTCTTGCAAAATTTGATAACTGAAATGACCCCAAAATTCTTAGCCTTTTTTATTAAAAACAACAAAAACAAAAATTGGTTAGAGAAATTGGTTAGGTGAGTTTCTCTCTACATTTTTATGCCCGTTGTGGCAAAGCTTCGTTGGTCTGCTCTATCAAATATATCCCGTACATTTCTGTTTTTGTTCCGTGTGGCCGGAGGAGAAAAACACTGCCATCTCTACAAGGATTAACAGAAGGGTCCCCAAACTTGGCCACTTTAAGACTGGTGGACATAAAATCGATAACACGAACATATAATTATTTACTGGAGGTAGAACTAGAGGAGGAAATTGTTAAGGGACCAGTGATTGCCTGGGTGAGAAATGTGTGTCATAATATAAATTTGGATGAGTGGGGAAAGACTTGGACCGAGAACTGGAAGCTGACTATGTCGACAGCGTTCAAAGAAAATCAATATAAAATGTTTTGTAGATGGCACTTAGCGCCGGCACGACTGGCGAAAATGTATCCAACCTTGAAACCAGAACGCTGGAAGTGCAAACAAATGAAAAGAACGTTTTTCCATATGTGGTGGCCATGTATAGAGGTCAAAAAATACTGGAAGGAAATACAGAGATGGCTTTTTGAGATTACAAAATATAAATTGAATTTGGAACCCGAAACGTTTTTATTAGGTATGATCAAAAGGAATCTGAGTAAAGATAAAAGATACTTTATTGTACACATCTTAACTGCAGCAAGAATCACGTTAGCATAAAATTGGAAGAGTGATAAAATATCACCAGGTGAAGTTTTGATTCAAAAATTGAACTGTTGTAAGTCGAGGACTTCTTATAAATGGGTGGTGTCGTAAACTAGGATGCCTACCTTCAGCTCTCAATGTTGGGTTTTCTGTGTTCGCTTTCCTTTAAAAATGATTTATTGCAATTTTAAAAAAAAAAATCAAAACAGAACTAAGAAAAAGACTAAAAAAACCCACGGACAATTTTTGAAAAGTAACCTGCAGATGCCTTACAGATAATATAATTTAGCATAAATATTATAATTATTAGATTTATTACCAAAATAAAACAGAAAACATCCCTCCCAAGAATGACTATATTAATTACTTGGATGTGTCATGTATGTATGTATGTATGTATAACTATTGTAAAAATACAAGTTCCAGGAATACTTGTAAAAGAAGAAACAGGCATCCTGCGATCTCCGGAACTTAAAATTACATTTATTGTACTTACTTTCATCGTCAGAGTATTAAGCTACCATTACAGAGATCTCTGCCTTTATATGCCTTTAATGATATATAAAGGCAGAGATCTCTGTAATGGTAGCTTAATACACTGATGATGTCAGCAGAGGCTGATGAAAGCTTAGTAAGTACAATAAATGTAATTTTAAGTCCCGGAGATCGCAGGAGATACACACACACACGCGCACACACACACACACACACACACACAGAGCGCAACAGCTGGCAGGTTAACATCACTTCTTGGAGATAGGCAATCCAGGCTGGGTTTGACAAGGGAGGAAATAACAAGAGTTAAACCTCCATCGACCAACATGACTGAAGCAAAAACAACAGAATTAATTGAATTGATTAATGATGAATTGATTAATGATACATAAAGGCATAGATCTTTGCAATGGTAGCTTAATACTCTTGATGATGTCAGCAGAGGCTGACGAAAGCTTAATAAGTATGATAAATGTAATTTTAGTTCTGGAGATCGTATATATATAAAATACAAATATATATATAAAATACAAAATATCAAATTAGCCATAACAATGATATATTCTTGTACAATATTATAGAATGAGTCTATACCAAAGAGAAACATTGTGTCATATTTTGATTGGTAGAAAAAAATACCCCTTTTGATAATTGATAAATTACAGGTAGTCCCCGACTTACGACCACAATTGAACCCATTTTTTCTGTTGCTGAGTGAAACAGTCGTTAAGTGAATCTCGACCCAGTTTTACGACCTTTCTTGCCACAGTTGTTAAGTGAATCACATGGCTGTTAAGTGAACCTGGCTTTGCTTGTCAAAAGGTCGCAAAAGGGGATCGCACAACCCCGGGATGCTGCAACCGTCATAAATATGAGTCAGTTGCCAAGCGTCTGAATTTTGATAACACGATATGTTGCAACGGTCGTAAATGTGAAAAACAATGATAAGCCCCTTTTTTCAGTGCCGCTGTAACTTTGAACGGTCACTCAATGAACTATTGTAAGTCGAGGACTCCCTTTAAAGATTTCTTCAGTCCTCACCTTAACGTCCGAACTGAGATTTCCTCGGTCACAAATCTTAAACTCTCTTCCTGGGTCACGATGAAGTCACATTCCTCTCTTTAATGTAAGATGTTCTTTTCTTTTGGGCTGGAGAACAAAAATTGATAAGGACAACTTGCATTCTTCAAGTGTACTTTCCGCTCTACGAAAAAAGCACTCTATTAATAAAAACAGCCCAAAAAAAGATAAATATTTCTGATTTGTGTTTCATTGCCATGTTCGAATGACAGTGTGTTGTGGCCTGTTGGCCCCTCCAGCAGCCAAATCGGAGGAGGAGGAGGAGGAGGAGGAAGAGGAGGAGGAGGAGGGGTCAGCTTGGGAGTTGGGGGTCAGCATCGGGGCAACCTGGGAGCTCCAAGGGGGAAGAGGGAATGGAGCCGTCAGAGAGACATAGAGGCGGAGCCTGAGCCATCCGTCAGCCCTCAGATGGAGAGTCAACAGCCCCCAGGTCTGGAGGTGGCTGATGAGGAAGAGGAGGAACAGCCGGGTCCAGTGCCTGACGTGCAGAAGGCAGAGGAGAGGAGAGCAGTGGAAATCTATGGGCCGGTCCTCAGAATGGGAGCGCCAAGGGGGAATGGAACTGGCAGAGAGAGACAGAGACACAGAGAGAGAAAGACAGAGAGTGTGAGAGAGAGGCAGACGGACAGAGAGACAGAGAGAGAGAGAGACAGAGTGAGACAGAGAGAGCGAGAGAAAGAGAGAGAGAGGCGGAGCCTGCACCATCCATCAGCCCTCAGATGGAGAGTCAACAGCCCCCAGGTCTGGAGGTGGCTGATGAGGAAGAGGAGGAACAGCCGGGTCCAGTGCCTGACGTGCAGAAGGCAGAGGAGAGGAGAGCAGTGGAAATCTATGGGCCGGTCCTCAGAATGGGAGCGCCAAGGGGGAATGGAACTGGCAGAGAGAGACAGAGACACAGAGAGAGAAAGACAGAGAGTGTGAGAGAGAGGCAGACGGACAGAGAGACAGAGAGAGAGAGAGAGACAGAGAGACAGAGAGAGCGAGAGAAAGAGAGAGAGAGGCGGAGCCTGCACCATCCATCAGCCCTCAGATGGAGAGTCAACAGCCCTCAGGTCTGGAGGTGGCTGATGAGGAAGAGGAGGAACAGCCGGGTCCAGTGCTTGATGCATAGATGCAGAGAAGGCAGAGGAGAGGAGAGCAGTGGAAATCTATGGGCCGGTCCTTGGGATCAAAGAGCCAGGTCTGGAGGTGGCTGATGAGGAAGAGGAGGAACAGCTGGGCCTAGTGCCAGTGGCTGCACAGAAGGTAGAGGAGAGGAGAGCAGTGGAAATCTATGGGCTGGTCCTTGGGACGGGAACTCCGAGAGAGAATGGAACTGGCAGAGATAGAGAGAGGGAGGGAGAGGGGGAGAGAGGGAGGGAGGGAGAGAGAGGCGGAGCCTGGGCCATCCATCGGCCCTCAGATGGAGAGTCAACAGCCCCCAGACCTGGAGGTGGCTGATGTGGAAGAGGAGGAACAGCCGGGTCCAGTGCCTGATGCACAGAAGGCAGAGGAGAGGAGAGCAGTGAAAATCTATGGGCCGGTCCTTGGGATGGAAGAGCCATCACTCTTCCCACCCTAACTCTGGATCGAACTCCAGACTGTGGGCAGAGTTTGCTTGCAATAGTACATTCTAACCACTGCGCCACCATGGATGGATGGATGGATGGAAGGAAGGAAGGAAGCAAGCAAGCAAGCAAGCAAGCCTGGTGGGATTTGAACGTCCAAATTGCAGGCAGCTGGCAGTCAGCAGAAGTAGCCTACAGTACTGCATCCTAACCACTTCGCCACCATGGCTCATAAGATAGATAGATGGATGGATGGATGGATGGATGGATGGATGGATGGATGGATGGATGGATGGGTGGATGGATCGATGGATAAGACAGAGACAGGATAGATAGGTAGATAAGATAGAGACAAGATAGAGAGAGAGAGAGAGACAAAGAAGATAGATAGATTAGTTAGATAGAGACGAAGATAGATAGACAGACAAATAGATAGATAGAGACAAAGAGAAAGAGTATGAGAGAAAAAGAGAGAATGAGAGCGAAAGAATGAGAGAATGAGAAAGATGAGTGAGAAAGAAAAAGAGAGAATGATTAATATATTAATATATATTAAACTATACCTAACCTTATCAAGTAAACTTGGCGAAAGTCTTATCATGGATGTTAAAATTCTGCCATCTAAAGGAATAAACTGCTCAGATTTCTTCAGGAAAAAAAAATATCCCATTTTTATTTACTTTTTTTCATCTGGCACCACAGGAAAGGAGAAGGTTAAAAATCATCGCGTGGATTTCTAAATGGACACAAATCATTCTAAGAGGATTTTCTTTTCTACCTCTATCAAAAGCACAAATCATGTTGGGTTTTTTTTTTAATGGAAGGAAAATTCTTTTGAAATTTATTCCTGGTCGCCCCTACTTATTGGGACAGCTCTTAAGCAAAAAGCGATCGGCGTGAATATTAATGTTGGTCTCTTTATTTTTTTATAGATCACTCTGTTCCACTAAGTGGTTTCAATCTTTCTTTCTTTCAGGGGTGTCAATAGCTAATGGATTTTTAAAGAGTGAGATTTGGACAGTGTGTCCAGCCACAATAAAGGATTCATATTTGTGCATTTCCTTTCATTCACCTTGAAAAAAAAAATACTGAGGGATGTGGTTGTGTTCAGAGGTGGGATTCAAATTTCTTAACAACCAGTTATATGGGCGTGGCCTAATTTGTGGGTGTGGCTTGGTGGTCATGTGACTGGCTGGGTGTGGCTTGCTGACTGGGCATGGCTTGGTGGTCATGTGACTGCCTGGGCATGGCTTGCATGTAAATATTATAAATATTGATGTAAATATTGATTTCTTTTTTAAAAAAAGCAACTTTTACCCAAAATCAGGCAAAGCAGCAGGCAGGCAGATTGAGTTGCTTGTAGAATCACAGATTCACTCAGAGATCTATCTATCTGCAATTGGCTATCTGAGTCTGTCACATAAAATTTGCTAGCAAGCGCACTTACAAAATTAACTCACAACACACCATGGATGTAAATATTGATATTTTTTTTTAATATAAAAAAGGAGCAACTTTTTACTCAAAATGAGGCAAAGCAAGCAGGCAGATTGAGTTGCTCACAGAATCACAGATTCACTCAGAGATCTATCTATCTACAATCGGCTACCTGAGTCTGCACTGAAAAATAGAAACTTCAGTCCTAAGGAAGGTTCGGCTCTGCTTTTAGATTAGCTAGAAAGCAAGAAATCCAACGATTTCCTGCTTTCTAGCTAATCTAAATCTCCCGGCGGAGCAGAACAGCTGATCGTTGGGGGAAAAAAAAGGAAAAATAGCAACTTACCGAACGCAGGCAAGGTGGATGGCACACATGCCAGGTAAGGAGTGAGCGGGCAGGGAAGGGAGAGGTCGGGCCGGCCAGTGGTGTGATTTGCTGGTTCTCCGAACTGCGCAGAATTGTAACAACCGGTCCGACCAGGTGGAAACGCACCCCTGGTTGTGTTACACACAATCTGGATTCTTAAGAGTCTGTAACTGGATTCAGAAAAGCACATTAATTAATTATAGGTAGTTGTCAACTTACGGCTGCAAAATTGAGACCAAACTTTCTGCCGCTAAGCGAGACAGTTGTTAAGTGAGTTTTGTGTCCCAATTTTACGACCTTTCTTGCCACAGTTGTTAAGTGAATCACCGCAGCTGTTAAATTAATAACATGGTTGTTAAGTGAATCTGGCTTCACCATTGCTTGTCCAAACGTCGCAAAGGGGAATCACCTGACCCTGGGACACTGCAACAGTCATAAATACGAGTCAGTTGCCAAGCATCCGATCTTTGATCGATGCTGCAACAGTCATAAGTGTGAAAAATGATCCTAGGGCACTTGTAACTTCGAACGGTCACTAAATAAACTGTTGTAAATCGAGGACTATCTTTTTTAAAATTTATATATTCATTTTTCTTTAACATAGTGCTTAATGAACAGTTTATAGTCTGGGTTAATTTACTTATACATAAAAATAGTAACAATATTTGCTGGTATATACACAGTAATATCCTTCCAACTTTTAATTTCTACCTTTATTATCTAGCCATTGGTAAAACAAATCCCATGTTAAAAAATATTCTGTATCTTCCTTGTCCTTCATCTTTCATGTCAACCTATCCATTTCCGCACAATGTAACATTTTTTTAATTATATTTTGATCTATAGGAATTTCCTTCATTTTTGCCCCTTCCTTTTCATTTTCATTTTTCCAGTGTTGTGCAAATACAATTCTCATTGCTATTCAAAATGTGTAATCTACCTTCTATCTATCCTATCTATCTATCTATCTATCTATCTATCTATCTATCTATCTATCTATCTATCTCTACATCCATCCATCCATCCATCCATCCATCCATCCATCCATCCATCCATCCATCCATTTATCTATCTATCTATCTATCTATCTATCTATCTATCTATCTATCTATCTATCTATCTATCTATCTATCTATGTGTGAAATACCACTCGCGCATCATCATAAAATCTCCAGAACTGTAAACCTTACAAAATTGAAATTTGCCACATATGTTCCTCTTGGCTTCTAGGGGCTCACTAAGAAAGGATTTTTTGAAATGACCACCTGACCATTAGTATTTCCTATATTATTATTATTATTAACACACTCTGATGCTAAGGAGTTCTACTCCCCCTTCCCACCTGGAAAGAAATCTCTTCCAAAGGCAAAACACAAGCAGAGGAGAGGAGTTTCAGTTTCAATTTCACAGCAGCAAACAGCTTTAGTACAGAATTGTTGAGCTAAGCCACGCCCAGGCTCCTTGCTGTCTCCTTGCTCACACAGCAAATACTGTTTCAGTTTCCAAACAGCTCTCAACTCTCTCACGCACTGACAGGACGCTAGTCAGATGAATACTGATGGATGCAGAATTTTCTTTTCCTTATTTTCCTCCCCAAAACTAAGCTCGATCACATAGTTTCGTAGCGAAGCACGGGTATCCAGCTAATATTAAATATATGCTCCCTTTCTCATATTTTTCTGGCAATATACCTAACCAAAAATATTTCTGGCTTTCAATCTTATGGGTCGCTTTATCATTTTCTCTAACCACGTATGTATTTTCACCCAGAAATGTTGGAAAATGCAATCAGAGCCCAGGCTTGTAACGATCTTATGTGGCAGAGATGTCCAAAGGCAGGAAAAAAAAATTCTGGTCGACCTGTGTTGTTAAAACCTCTTTCTCTTGTCTGTTCCCTTCCACCAGGTCATTCCGGATTGGAAAGAGCAGGAATGGTCCTCGGAGAAGCCGCATAATTATGCCGGGATTTTCCATTTTCAGTTCTGGCGTTTTGGCCAGTGGGTGGACGTGGTGATCGATGACCGGCTGCCAACCCTTCACAACCAACTCATCTACTGCCATTCCAACTCCAAGAACGAGCTGTGGTGCGCCTTGGTGGAAAAAGCATACGCGAAGTAAGGCTTCCGTGTCCTACCCAGGGTTCTGTGTTCTTACCCAGACTTCCCAAGATCACGAAGCTGACTCCTCGTCCTGATAAAACCCCTTTTATTTAAGTTAAAGGCAATTCCTCTCCAGCAAAGTCCCGGCAAACAGTCTTTCAAGAGATTGCCCAGCTACATACCTTTATCAGGTGTGTGATGACCCCAAGGGGCGTGGCACAAAGGCAACACAGTCACATAAGGAAGAAGAGTCCCTTTCGCACCTCCAACTTTGCCGCCAATGTCCACTTCTCTTCGGCTGGAGAAAAAAAACTCTCCCAAGAACAGTCTTTTAAGTAGAGGAAATTCAGTCCAAAAACAAAGTACAGACACACTGTAACTAAAAATCCACACAAACCACGCTGCGGCAATTAAGTTGACAGGGCAGGAATTGCAGACTTGAAAGACCAGCCAAACACACATAGTTGGGAAGACGCTGGGAACCCAGATAAGCCTTGACAAACAAATATAACTCACGGTTTACTTCCAGCAACTTTGCTGGGCCTAGCTTCCCTTTTTAAACACTGTTTTCCCAGCTGCAGCTAATGAAGGGAATCAGGGCCCTTTCCTCCCCCGTAAGCCATGCAACTCTCGTTGCTCCCTTCTCCATTCCTGCCTGTGTGCCCTAGGATGAAGAGTGGGTGGGCCTGGATCTTCCTCTGAATTCCCTCTCCCTTGCTCTGCCCAGTCGGGCTTTGCCCTTCCCCAGTTTCTTCCCCAGCCACCGGAGCCACACTCCTACTCCCTGTCAGCTAATCGGCCTCCCACTCCGAATCAGATTCCAACAGGGGCACGACATCAGGCTTGGAGAGTTGCCAGACCACTTTCTTCCAAACGCCACGGTGTAGCAGCAATTACTTGGCAAGAAGTCAGGAACAGATCTTCACCCTAATGAATTGAACTAATTGTCTCCTACAAACCCCACTCCCCTTTTGCTCCTCTTTATTCCCTAAGGGAGGGGCCATTCACCGTCCACCTGTGGTTTTACTCCCAAGTCAACCCTTGTTTCTTAACTGTTCCCTTCCTCTGGCAGCTCTGTGCATGCGCACTCTGGGAACAGGCTCCAGCTGTTCTTCTTCCCCACTGATCTCCGACTCCGAAGGCAGCAGATAACTGTCAGGTGGCCCTTGCCCCATCTCTGCCTCTGACGCCTCTTACCAAACTAGGTAACACCATCAGTGCTAGAAGGAAGAGAGGGGTATATATATATATATATATATATATATATATACAGGAAATGATATTATAGGAAGTGATGAAACGGGCCTATTATTCGTCCTGCAAAGCCTACAGAGGCTTTTTTCAAGCCTCTGGGAGGCCGAAAAAGGCCTCAAACCAGCCGAAAAATCAGCTGTGAGGCGTGCGCATGCGCAGTGAGGTAAATTTGCCTGCAGCTCAGGTGCCATAGATTCGCCATCATGGCTCTAGTATTTTTCTTATCACACATTTTCCTCTGGTGACATACTATCATTTCTCCAATTCTGTGTGTAAGTTATTCTTGGTGCTGTTAATAAATGTAGCATTAGATACTCTTGTTTTCTTATCATATTTTCCCATTATTATACCTCATAGAAAAGTCTCAGGTCTTAATTCAATTTTCTGTTTAATTATTTCTTCTATCCATTTTTTTTTAAGAACAAGTTTTATTGATTTTTGAAGACAAACAAAACGTAACACATAAAAGTATAAAACCTCCTTTCTAAGAATTACTCATAAATTTTAACAAGGCAAATAAAGCATTATTTTTTAAAAACATAGTTCCACATCATCACATTTCCATTTACACATCTATATCTTTTCCAAATTTCTCATTATTTCTCCCTTCACTTTTGTTCAAATTATATTTCTTTCTATCAAAGTTTTAGTAATTCTCAATCATTCATAAGCACACAAAATACATCACCCAAAACAAAACATTTAAAAAAAAAAATCCATTTTTTTTTTCTATCCATTTTAGTTCTTTTTTGGTCCTTATCCAATATTTTCCCACTACAGGGCATGTCCACCACGCGTGGCGATACGTTCCTTACTTTTGTTTCATTTCCAACCCTCGGGATGATTTGTTTGGGAACATTTTTTTGCTAATCTAGCAGGTGGGTAAGTGCTACCTGTAAAACACGTTGTACCAAAGGAAGATCTCTTTCGTGTTCTGCCCGTAGGATCTCGGGATGCTACGAAGCCTTAGACGGAGGCAACACGGGCGATGCCTTGGTGGATTTTACTGGGGGCGTCTCGGAACCGATTGACCTGGTCGAAGGAGGCTACGCCAGTGACGAAGCCAAACGAAACCTCCTTTTTGAGCGAGTGCTGAAAGTCCATAACCGAGGAGGCCTCATTAGCTGCTCCATCAAAGTAAGCCGGTCTAGTCAGCGTACACACACACAACTATAGACCAACCTACCAAAAACACAACTGTAAAAAACAAAGTAGAAATAAAAATTAAAATAAGCCAAAAAAAATAGTAAAAGAACACCCGTCTGATCTTGATGAATACAAATCACTAGGTTGCATTAACAGAGGGATATAATCAAGACCAAGTGAGGTACTAATACCACTCTATAAAGCCTTAGTAAGGCCTCACCTAGAGTCCTGCATCCAGTTTTGGTCACCACACTACAAAAAAGATATTGAGACCCTAGAAAGAGTGCAGAGAAGAGCAACCAGGATGATGAGGGGACTGGAGGCTAAAACATACGATGAACGGTTGCAGGAACTGGGTCTGGCTAGTCTAGGGAAGAGAAGGACCAGGGGAGACATGATAGCGGTCTTCCAATATTTGAGGGGCTGCCCCAGAGAGGAGGAAGGGGTCAAGCTATTTTCCAAAGCACCCGAAGGCCAGACAAGGAAAAATGGATGGAAACTGAACAAGGAGAGATTCAACCTGGAAATAAGGAGAAGCTTTCTGACAGGGAGAACAATCAACCCATGGAACAGAAGTTGCCTTCAGAAGTTGTGGGAGCTTCATCCCTGGAGGCTTTCAAGAAGAAACTGGATTGCCCTCTGTCAGAAATGGTGTAGGGTCTCCTGCTTGGGCAGGGGGTTGGACTAGATGACCTACAAGGTCCCTTTCCAACTCTGTTAATCTGTACCTGTACAGAATAGAGAAGAGTTTTATTGATCTCCTTGGATTGAAGTGGGAAATTTTGAGGTGGGCTTTCTCTTACTCTACCTCAGGGGTAGGGAACAATGGGCCCTTTTATGACTTGTGGGACTTCAACTCCCAGAATTCCTGAGCCAGCATAAAAAAAGTTTACAGCCATGGCAGGCTCGGGGATTCTGGGAGTGGAAGTCCCACAAGTCATAAAAGGGCCCATCATTCCTTATCTCTGCATATTGCAGGTTATAAAAAGCTGTCTTTTGTCTGATAATCAGAGTTGGAAGGGACCTTGCAGGTCATTTAGTCCAACCCCCTGCCCAAGCAGGAGACCCTACACCATTTCTGACAGTCCAGTCTCTTCTTGAAAGCCTCCAGGGATGAAACTCTCACAACTTTCAAAGGCAACTTCTGTTCCATGGGTTGATTGTTCTCACTGTCAGAAAGTTTCTCATTATTTCCAGGTTGAATCTTTCCTTGTTCAGTTTCCATCCATTATTCCTTGTCTGGCCTTCGGGAGCCTTGGAAAACAGCTTGACCCCTTCCTCCTCTCTGTGGCAGCCCCTCAAATATTGGAGCACTGCTATCCTATCTCCCCTGGTCCTTCTCTTCCCTAGACTAGCCAGGCCCAGTTCCTGCAACTGTTCATCGTATGTTTTAGCCTCCAGTCCCCTCATCATCCTGGTTGCTCTTCTCTGCACTTTTTCTAGAATCTCCACATCTTCTTTTATAGTGTGGTGACCAAAACTGGATGCAGGACTCTAGGTGTGGTCTACCCCTCTGTTGCTGAAGTCATATTTTTTTGCAATCAAGTTTGGAGCGGTTTACCTTGAGTTTGTATCCGTTGTTTGCCCATGTGTTATTGTTCTGACCCAACCCTGTTACCAGCAAGAAAATCTCAAACAAACAAACACAGCAACTCAAACCTTCTCAGCTTTAATCTACAAATAAACTTCTTTGTAGATAAAAAGATGGCTTGCAGCCAATTAGTCCAACCAGAAAAGCCTTGACAGAATTCTTCAGATAAGCCAGAGTCTCCGCACACAATGCCGAGTCCGTAGAATGTTTTTGCTTTCTGCAAAGGCAAAAACCTTTTGAAACCAGGCTTATATTCCCTGGAGGGAGGGGCCATTACGTTGCACCCTTACTCCCTGTGCTGCTCCAGCTTTTCCGTTCTACGAATCGCCCTGCGCTCACGCGCACTCGGGAACCTCCTCATCGCTGCTGCCAGCTCTCACAATCCCTGAAGGCAAGCAGTCCACTCCCTGATGGTCCTGGCCCCTCATCTGAGTCCTTCGCTCTCCTCCACCGTCAGCACCTGCTGCCGGCTAACCGCAACAGTTATTGTGGTTGAAGCTGAAGAAGTCAACGATGGGCAAGATGGTTATAGCAGGCAATTTTGTGAACTGTGCTTAGATCAGACCAGAGGCGGCCCAGTTCCAGATTGTCGAGGACCAAATATTGCAAGCCTGGAGGCCGTGGTGGGATTCAGCCGGTTCGCACCGGTTCACAAGAACCGGTTGTTAACTTTCTGAGCAGTTTGGCAAACCGGTTGTCGGAAGAAATCCTGAGGGCAGAAAACCGGTGGTTAAAATTATTTCAATCTCACCACTGCCTGAAGGCATAGGGAGAATTTTATGGCATGTGGAGGAGTGGAAAATCCTTGCCAGAATTTCTCGACCAACATCCCAAGATCAAGTTTGAATTAACTGGTTTTCTGCCCCTAAAACAGCAAATTCCTGCGTTCTCTTTCCAAGGCCGTGTCAGCTGCTGATATGGAAGCCCGGCTGGACTGTGGCCTGGTCAAAGGCCACGCCTACGCAGTCACCAACGTCCAGAAAGTCCGCCTTGGCCATGGCTTGCTGGCCTTCTTCAAATCCGAAAAGCTGGACATGATCCGGTTGCGGAATCCGTGGGGGGAGCGAGAGTGGAACGGCCCCTGGAGCGACACGTAAGTCTGGCCAAGCCGTCGTCCACCCACAGCGTGCACTGGAGGTCTCACAACTATCCATGCTTTTTTTTTTTCCTCTCATGCAGGCACCAACACAGGTTGGGAAACCTTCTCCTTGCTTGTTAAGAATGTTTATTTTGATTTTGTTTATTTATAACCTATCTTTACTATTTTTATGAACAGCTCAAGGTGGCGAATGTATCTAAGATTCCTTCCTCTGCCTATTTTCCTCTTGACAATAACGCTGTGAGGCAGGTTGAGCTGAGAGCGATAAACTGGCCCAAAGTCAACCAGCTGGCTTTCATGACTTGGGTGGAACTAGAACTCGCCATTTCCTGGTGGTTGGCCCAAAGTCACCCAGTTGGCTTTCATAGCAAAGGCAGGACTAGAACTCACAGTCTCCTGGTGATTGGCACAAAGTCACTCAACCAGCTTTCATGCCTAAGGCAGGACTAGAACTCACAGTCTCCTGGTGATTGGCCCAAAGTCACCCAATCAGCTTTCATGTCTAAGGCGGGAGTAGAACTCACCGTCTCCTGGTGATTGGCCCAAAGTCACCCAACCAGCTTTCATGCCTAAGGCAGGACTAGAACTCCCAGTCTCCTGGTGATTGGCCCAAAGCCACCCAGTCAGCTTTCATGTCTAAGGCGGCAGTAGAACTCACCGTCTCCTAGTGATTGGCCCAAAGTCACCCAACCAGCTTTCATGCCTAAGGCAGGACTAGAACTCACAGTCTCCTGGTGATTGGCCCGAAATCAGCCACATGGCTTTTGGGGGCCCAAAGCCACCTTTTTTGCCATGTTGTTAAGTGGATCGCATGGTCATTAAACAAGTCGGGCTCCCCCCATTGACCTTCCTTGTTAGAAGCCTGTCGAGAAGATTGCAAATCACAGCCATGTAACCCACAAGAGACTGCTACCATTGTAAACGCAAGTTGGTTGTTAAGCGAAACACTTCAGTTGTTAAGTGAATCATGATCACAAATACCAATCATACAACCTGGGGATGCTAGAGCTGTCTTAAATACAACTTAGCCAGTTGCTAAGTGCCTGAATTTTGATCACTTTGATCTTGGGGAATGCTGCAAAGTGTGAGGAATGGTCCGAAGTGACATTTTTTTTCATTGCTCACTTTGAACAGTCGCTAAACAAATGGCTGTAAGTCAAGGACTAAATGTATAGGCTTGTTCCCAGAATGTAAAATTATACTGACTTGGCCCCGAAGGGTTCTCGCCATCCCAAATCTTATTTATTTTTATTTTTTCCCCAGCTCGGAGGAATGGCAGAAAGTCAGCACCAGTGAACGAGAGAAACTCGGAATGACAGTAGAGGATGATGGAGAATTTTGGTGAGCACCTTGCGCAAAGAAAATCAGAAGGAGATGATTTGGGGAATCAATTCTAGGTGATATACTGGTCAAAGTCTTCACCGTGAAAAATATAATTGTCTTTCAAATCAAATTCGGCTTCTGCTTGACTTCATGGACATTGAGAACAAAGGACTTCCAACTTGGCCACTTTAAGACTTGTGGACTTCAACCCCCAGAATTCCTCAGCCAGCCATGAATGATAGAGTTGGAAGAGACCAGAAGGGTCACCTAAATCAGGGGGTCTCCAAACTTGGCCGCTTTAAGACTTGTGGACTTCAACCCCCAGAATTCCTCAGCCAGCCATGAATGATAGAGTTGGAAGAGATCAGAAGGGTCACCTAAATCAGGGGTCTCCAACCTGGGCCGCTTTAAGACTTGTGGACTTCAACCCCCAGAATTCCTCAGCCAGCCATGAATGATAGAGTTGGAAGAGACCGGAAGGGTCACCTAAATCAGGGCTCTCCAACCTGGGCCGCTTTAAGACTTGTGGACTTCAACTCCCAGAATTCCCCAGCCAGCCGTGTCTGTTTCCTTTTTTTTCTCTCAACCTCCTAAAGTGGAGAGAGATTGCAGAGGAAGGGATTACAAGAGAGCAAGAGATGCTGGCTGGGGAGAATTCTGGGAGTTGAATGTCCACAAGTCTTAAAGCGGCCCAGGTTGGGGACCCCTGATCTAGAATGACACATCTAGGGGTGACTTGACAGCAGTCTTCTAATACTTGAGGGGTGTCACAGAGAGGAAAGGATTGACTTATTCCCCAAAGCACTTGAAGGCTAAACAAGAAACAATGGATGGACACTAAATCAAGGAGAGACGCAACCTATAACTAAGGAGGAATTTCCTGAAAGTGAAAACAATTAATCAGTGGAACAGCTTGGATGTTCCAACCCTGGAAGCTTTCAAGAAGAGCTTTGACAGCTATTTGTCTGAAATGGTTTAGGGTCTTCTGAACCGTCCTTGAAGTCTTCTGATCAATCACCCTGCTTAATCAAGAGAATCTTCTCCCTTCCGGACAAATGGCTGTCCAATCTCTTCTTGAAAACCTCCACTGTTGGAGCATCCACAACTTCTGGTGGCAAGTCGTTCCACTGGTTAATGGTTCTCCCTGTCAGGGAATTCCTCCTTAGTTCCAGGTTGCTTCTCTCCTTGATGAGTTTGCATCCATGGCTTCTTGTCCTTCAGGTGCTTTGGAGGATAGCTGGACACCCCCTTATTCGGGGCAGCCCCTCAAATATTGGAAGGCTGCTATCATGTCATCCCTGGTCCTTCTTTTCATTAAACTAGACACAAACCCAGTCCCTGCAACCGTTCGTGGTATGTTTTAGTTTTGGTACATTTTAGATGAGTTGTGCTTTTAAAATAAATCCAACTGGAGTATCGAATAGAATCAGAATAAAATAACAGAATAATAGAATAAGAATAGAATAGAATAAGAATGGAATAAGAATAGCATAGAATATAATAATAGAATAGAATAAGAATAGAATAGAATAAGAATAGCATAGAATAGAATAATAGAATCAGAATAGAATAGAATAAGAATAGAATAAAAATAGCATAGAATAGAATAATAGAATAGAATAGAATCAGAATAGAATCAGAATCAGAATAGAATAACAGAATAGTATAAGAATAGAATAAGAATAGAATAAGAATAGCATAGAATAGAATAGAATAATAGAATAGAATAAGAATCAGAATAGAATCAGAATCAGAATAGAATAACAGAATAGTATAAGAATTGAATAAGAATAGAATCAGAATAGCATAGAATAGAATAAGAATAGAATAAGAATAGAATAGAATAAGAATAAAATAGAATAAGAATAGAATCAGAATAGCATAGAATAGAATAATAGAATAGAATAAGAATAAAATAAGAATAGAATAGAATAAGAATAGAATAAGAATAAAATAGAATAAGAGTAGAATATGAATAGAATAAGAATAGCATAGAATAGAATAAGAATAGAATAAGAATAGAATAGAATCAGAATAGAAATAGAATAGAATTCTTTATTGGCCAAGGGTGATTGAACACACAAGGAATTTGTCTTGGTGCAAATGCTCTCAGTGTACATAAAAGGAAAGAGACTTTCATCAAGAGTCAAGAATCATAAGATACAACATTTAATAGTAGTCATAGGGTACAATAAGCAATTAAATCTTACTAGGAAACAGTCAATAAAAACCATATTTCTTAGAGGAAGCACAGGAAAGATGTGTGTTTTCCTTCTAGCCCCACTGAAGAAAACAATTGCAAGCTTTTGAATAGAGAATCTCCCCTTTGCGTAGCCAAAGGAAGACGACCAATTAAAGGTGAGACATTCCAGAACTGAATGTCCGGTTCTCCTTTTCCTAGGATGGCCTTTGATGACTTCTGTACCTACTTCACTGACATCATCAAATGCCGCCTGATCAACACGTCCTACCTGAGCATCCATAAGACGTGGGAAGAAGCCGTCTTGAAGGGTGCCTGGACGCGGCATGAAGACCCCTTGAAGAACCGCTGCGGAGGCTGTGTCAACAACCGAGAAACTTTCCTGCAAAACCCCCAGGTAGGAAGGTCAAGAGGGAGATCGAGAAAGGCATTAGAGCAATGTTTTCCAACCTTGGCAACTTTTAAGATACGTGGACTTCAACTCCCAGAATTCCCCAGCCGTATTGTTATACCTTCTAGCATTAGTTTTTCTCGCCTTGTGTCAGGGTTCCGATGGATGCCCTAATTGAAATTCACGAGCCTCGAGCCAAGTTTCAAAAAAAATCCAATTATTTATTAGGAGCGACATGTCGGCACTTTTTCCCAAGTGCGGTCGGCTTTGCCCCATGTAATTTACTGCCCACCTGTGACCCTGTTTCCCCCCCCTCCTCCCAAGGTGTGTTATAAATCACATTCTCCAACGGAGCACTTTGGGGGCTGTAGAAAACACGCCTCTCCGGCTTGCTCTAGTAACCTGGGATACAACCTGGAGAAAGGTACGCACAGAAGGTGCTTCTGGTCATAGCAACCAAGCTTCGCCATCAGTTCTCCCCTACCCTCCTGCCTATGGCAACTCAAGAGCAGGTCAGGAATGCTTTACGAGTTGACACCTTGTTTTGTTGACTTGACTGACTTTAAAGATCTGATCGTAGTGTGCCTCTCTTTTTCACCCAGTACGTTTTTGATGTGAAGAAAGCAGAAGACGAAGTCTTGGTTTGCATCCAGCAAAAGCCCAAACGGACCAGCCAGAAGGAAGGAAAGGGAGAAAACCTGGCCATAGGATTTGACATCTTCAAGGTAAGCTTTGATGACCAACTTCTTATTAGATGTTTGGAGGTGGCCAGAATGGACCGTTCTGGTTCTAACTGGGGAGTAGTGTTTCTCAACCATGACCACTTGAAGATGCATGGACTTCAATTCCCAGAATTGAGAAAGTTTGAGAATTCTGGGAGTTGAAGTCCTCCCATTTTCAAGTCACCAAGATTGAGAAGGTTGAGAAAAGTTGAGAATTTTGGGAGTTGAAGTCCTCCCATCTTCAAGTCATCAAGGTTGAGAAAGGTTGAGAATTCTGGGAGTTGAAGTCCTCCCATCTTCAAGTCATCAAGGTTGAGAAAGTTGAGAATTCTGGGAGTTGAAGTCCTCCCATCTTCAAGTCATCAAGGTTGAGAAAGATTGAGAATTCTGGGAGTTGAAGTCCTCCCATCTTCAAGTCATCAAGGTTGAGAAAGGTTGAGAATTCTGGGAGTTGAAGTCCTCCAATCTTCAAGTCATCAAGGTTGAGAAAGGTTGAGAAAGGTTGAGAATTCTGGGAGTTGAAGTCCTCTCATCTTCAAGTCATCAAGGTTGAGAAAGTAGAGAATTCTGGGAGTTGAAGTCCTCCCATCTTCAAGTCATCAAGGTTGAGAAAGGTTGAGAAAGTTGAGAGTTCTAGGAGTTGAAGTCCACTCATCTCCAAGTCATCAAGGTTGAGAAAGGTTGAGAATTCTGGGAGTTGAAGTCCTCCAATCTTCAAGTCATCAAGGTTGAGAAAGTTGAGAATTCTGGGAGTTGAAGTCCACCCATCTTCATATCACTAAGACTGAGAAACCCAGATATAATCCTTTTCCTCATTCCTTCTCTCGTTTTTTAAAAAAATTACACCCAGGTGGAACTCAACCGGACGTACCGAATGCACACCCTACAGACCAAGGTCGCCAGCTCCATCTACATCAACTCTCGTAGCGTCTTCCTGAGGACGGACCTGAAAGAGGGCCGCTATGTCGTCATACCGACCACTTTCGAGGCTGGCCAGGTGGCCGAGTTCCTGCTCAGGCAGTTCACAGACGTGCCTTCTGACTTCCAGTAAGGACTGGGGGAGCTTCCCTCGGCCTTCCCTCCGGAAGAGGTTGGGTGGGAGCAGATCAGGGGAACCAGGAAAAGGGGGTTACTTTGACCAGGGTAGAAATTACCTTTGGAATTCACTGCCTCATGATGTTTTCCTACCATCTGGGAGGCGTTTGATCTTCCCTTCCCCTCATATTCTCTTCTTTCTTTCTTTCTTTCTTTCTTTCTTTCTTTCTTTCTTTCTTTCTTTCTTTCTTTCTTTCTTTCTTTCTTTCTTTCTTCCCTTCCTTCCTTCCTTCCTTCCTTCCTTCCTTCCTTCCTTTTCTTTCCTTCTTTCCTTCCTTCCTCCCTCCCTCCTCCTTCCTTCCCTCCTTCCTTTTATTTCTTTTCTTCCCCCTTGTCCTTCCTTCCTTCTTTCCATCCCTCCCTGCCTCCTCCTTCTATTTCTTTCCTCCCCTCTCCTCCCTTCCTAACCCTAACCCCTTTTCTTCCTCCCCTCCCCCCTCCTTCCCTTCTTCCCCCTTCTATTTCTTTTCTTCTCCCTTGTCCTTCCTTCCATCCTTCCCTGCCTCCTCCTTCCCCCTTCTATTTCTTCCCTTGCTTCCTTGTCCTTTCTTCCTCCCTTCTTCCCCTTCTATTTCTTTCCTTCCCCCTTTTCCTTCCTTCCTTCCTCTCTCCTCCTCCTCCCTCCTCCTTTCCTCCTTCCCCCTTCTATTTCTTTCCTTCCCCTCTTGTCCTTTCTTCCATCCTTCCCTGCCTCCTCCCTCCCTTCTTCCCCTTCTATTTCTTTCCTTCCCCCTTTTCCTTCCTTCCTTCCTCTCCTCCTCCCTCTCCTTCCCCCTTCTATTTCTTTCCTTCCCCCCTTGTCCTTCCCTCCTTCCTTCCTTCCTATCTCATGCAGGACAATTTTATAGCTATGTATGAATATCTTAACTTACTGTACTTCTATTTTTTTTTCTTGCTAAATTGTACAACAACGAAGCCTTACAAGAAGCAGCTCAAGACTATAGAAATGAGGGGGGTTGTGGGCGGGTTGCAGGGTGGTCTAAAAATGTCCAGCTGACAGGCACAGGTTGTACCCATAATCTCAAGTTTTGGGGGGCCCTTCCTGTGGATATCCTTGAGATGGTACCACAAAGTTGGATGTTCATAATAGGGTTTTAGAAGGTACGAATTTTCAAAGAGCAGAATTTAAAATTGTATCTGGGGGACATCAGGATACGGCTTCCTGGCATCCATCGAGTTTGCAGGAGCTGAAATTTGTAAATCTTACTTGGTGAGACATATCACTGCCATCAAGGTATAATTAAACACGTGATCAATATGGGTCCAGGACCTTCACGACATTCCCAGAACAGAATTAACTGTTTCTCCAAATCCACCTGAGTTATTGTCCATGTGCAAACGTAGTTTTGATTAGAGTTTGGATCAGCTGCTAAAAAAACTAATCAGGGTTAAAACTATGTGTGTTGTGCAAATGCAGAGTCACTCATTCTTTCATCGATCTGGTTACGCATGTTGTGTGAAGCCCTATCAAGTTAGCCTCTTTGCCTTTTACAGTTTCTTGTCTTGTTTAGCGACGATTCAGAGCTGCTTTTCTTTTGGTTGTGCTGTTCGGACCAAGGTTCCTTGAGACAGTAACAATCACACGCTGTTCCCAAAAACCTTTTGTTCTGTTTCAACGGCTGTGAATTATATGCATTCACAGCCCATAATGACAATTTGTGAATAGTCCAACAGAAGTCTGCCGCTTTCCTTCAGAATAAGGCTGATAAGCACCCACCTTGCCAATTAGCTGTACAAGGCCAAACGGAGCACAAAGTCAACATGGAGCTTCAGAATTTAAATTGACCAGAATGAACAAAGTTGCTTCCTGCAAAGACTCCTGTCTCTTTGCTCCTCCTTTATGTCTTATGCGAGGGGCCAATCATCTCCAAGCCTTACTGCCAGGTTGCTCCTTTTGTCTTAACTGTTTTTGCCTTCTGGCAGCTCTGTGCAAGCGCACACTGGGAATAGGCTCCCGCTATTCCTCTGCCTCACTGATGTCAGATTCTGGAGGCTCCGGAGTCTGCATATAATTCTCTGATGGCCCTGGCCCCATCTTTGTGTCGGATGCAGATCCCTCGTCCATGCCATCCCCTGACTCCAGGACTGGGCCATGTTCCTCCTCACTGTCTGACTCTGCTGCCAGCTCTGTAGGCCGCTACCACATGTGCATGAAGGTTGGCCAGATGGGGTCCTTGCTTCTAAAGGAGGTTCTTTACCTGGTCTTTGAGATATCTGATGTCTCTTGGGTTTCTCATCTTCTTTCTGCAGAGAACTGACCTTGGATGAGCCCCCTCACACCTGCTGGAGTGGAATATGTGGCTATCCCCAATTGGTGTCCCAGGTCCATGTCATCTCGGCTTCCGGGCTGAAGAACCAAGGCTCTGAAGGTGACAATATTGGTTTCAATCCAACCATGATCAAAGAGAAAGGAAACCAGGAATTTGGTGTCTTATCCTAAGTCAGTGTTTCTCAACCTTCTTCACCTGAAGATTGGTGGACCAACTTCCAGAATTCTGAGGAATTCTGGGAGTTGAAGTCCTCCCATCTTCAAGTCAGAAGAAGGTTCAGAATTCTGGGAGTTGAAGTCCTTCCATCTTCAAGTTGTTAAGGTTGAGAATTCTGGGAGTTGAAGTCCTTCCATCTTCAAGTCAGAAGAAGGTTGAGAATTCTGGGAGTTGAAGTCCTTCCATCTTCAAGTCAGAAGAAGGTTGAGAATTCTGGGAGTTGAAGTCCTCCCATCTTCAAGTTGTTAAGATTGAGAATTCTGGGAGTTGAAGTCCTTCCGTCTTCAAGTTGTTAAGGTTGAGAAACATTGTTCTAAGTAGTTGAAACATCTGATAGTGGAAGAGGAGGAGGAGAAGTGTGGAGTCCTTAGTGTTCTCTGAAATTGGCTGTTTTCTTGCAGACGTCTCATTACCCAGCTAGGTAACATCCTCAATGCTAGGGGTGGGCTTTTCTCTTTGCAAGCAAACTTCTTGTATATAAACAGAGAGCAAACCCCACTCCCTTCTAGCATTGCTGTCATGTCCCTGTCGGAATCTGATTCGGAGGGGGAGGCTGAGTAGCTGACAGGGAATGGGAGCCAACTCTGTTGGCTGTGGAAGAAACTGGGGAAGGGCAAAGTCCGGCTGGGCAGAGCAGGGGAGAGGTAGAACAAGGGAGAGGGAGTTCAGAGGAAGACCCAGGCCCACCCCCTCTTCGTCCTAGGGCATGCAAGGAAGAACAGAGAAGGGAGCAACGTGAGTTGCATGGCTTACGGGGGAGGAAAGGGCCCTGATTCCCTTCATTAGCTGCAGCTGGGAACACACTGTTTAAAAGGGAAGCTGGTGCAGCAAACTGTTGGGAGCAAATTATGAATTTATCTGGTATCTTCGAGGCTTATCTGTGTTCCTGGCATCTTTCCAACTCTGTGAGTTTTGTCATGCTTTCAAGCCTGAAGTTTCTTCTCCTGTCAAGTTAATTACCTCAGCTTGGTTTGTTTGGGTTTTTGGTTACAGTCTGTATGTAGCTGGTTTTGGACTGAATTTTCTCCAGTCAAAGGCTGTTCCTGGGAGAGTTTTTCTCCAGCCCAGAAGGACACTGGGGGCAAAGTTGGAGATAATAAAGGGACTCTTATTGCTTATTTGACTGTGTTGCCTTTGTGCCACACCCCAGGTCATCACACATTGAGGTTATTACTTAATTGGGTCATGAAATGTCCGCAATAAAACATTTAACCTCAGAGAGCACCAAGAACCCCACAGTTCAACCCCGAGCTACAAATATTATGTTCTATTGGTGGAATTTCTCATAGTAGTAGAAGAAGCTTGGTCGAAAGTCATAATAGAGATATTTGGAGGATTTTGGAAACGGGTCAGACAATGCGGCAAATAATCGAATTTTAAGGAAGGAATTAAAAGAATCAAAAAGACAAGACAGCTTCCTTAAGGGGAACAAGAAACACGGGTTGACAATTCCTTTTTCTCCGCTTGTGCCTCAGGAGTGGATCCCTACGTGATCATAAAGTGTGAAGGGGAGAAGATCCGATCACCAGTCCTAAAGAACACGATGGCGCCAGAATTTGACGTAAAAGGACTTTTCTACCGCAAGAAACCAAGACAGCCAGTCATAATTCAGGTAAAGCCGAAAGAGTCGCTTTGGACAGTGAGATGAACAACATAAAATAAAATATAAAATAAATAAAAACATAAAATAAAATAAATAAAATGTAAAATAAAATAAATTAAATTAAATAAATAAAGTACAATAAAATAAATAAAACATAAAATAAAACATACAATAAAATAAATCAAATGTAAAATTAAATAAATAAAACAAAATTAAAATAAAAGGTAAAATAAAATAAATAAAAACAACACTTTTATTTATTTTAATGTACATTTTATTTTATGGTATGTTTTATTTATTTTATTGTACATTTTATTTATTTGAATTTTATGTTTTATGTAATTTTACTATTTATTTTATTTTACGTTTCATTTTAATTTTACGTTTTATTTATTTTAAAATAAATATAAAATAAATAAAATAAAATAAAACATAAAATATAATAAATAACATGTACAATAAAATAAATAAAACAAAATTAAAATAGATAAAATGTAAAATAAAATAAAAAAATAAAATAAAACATAAAATAAAATAAATAAACGTACAATAAAATAAATAAAATGTACAATAAAATAAATGAAACAAAATTAAAATAAAAGGTAAAATAAAATAAATAAAAACAACACTTTTATTTATTTTAATGTACATTTTATTTTATTGCATGTTTTATTTATTTTATTTTACATTTTACTTATTTGAATTTTATGCTTTATTTAATTTTACTATTTATTTTATTTTACGTTTCATTTTAATTTTACATTTTATTTATTTTAAAATAAATAAATATAAAATAAATAAAATAAAATAAAACGTAAAATATAATAAATAAAATGTACAATAAAATAAATAAAACAAAATTAAAATGAATAAAATGTAAAATAAAATAAAAACATAAAATAAAATAAAACGTAAAATAAAATAAATGTACAATAAAATAAATAAAATGTACAATAAAATAAAATGTAAATTAAAATAAACAAAACGTAAAATTAAAATGAAACGTAAAATAAATAGTAAAATTAAATAAAACAGAAAATTAAAATAAATAAAATGTCAAATAAAATAAATAAAACATGCAATAAAATAAAATGTAAATTAAAATAAAAGTCTTGATTGGGGGTTTTCAATTCAATGTGTGGAGCGGGAAGGATGCGTGTTTGTGTTTATTTTCATGGTCATGATGTGCACTGAAGATGGTGCTTGATTTTGTTGTACAAGGAGCAATGACAATAAAGTAAACTAAAAGAAAGTTGGAGATCAACGCGTCACTGCACGTCAAGGACCAAAAACCCAACGCAATCCTAGGCTGCATTAACAAGGGATAGAATCAAGATCACGTGAAGGGTTAATACCGCTTTATAAGGCCTTGGTAAGGCCACACCTGGAATCCTGCATCCAGTTTTGGTCGCCACGATGTAAAAAAAAGATGTGGAGACTCTGGGAAGAGTGCAGAGAAGAGCTACAAAGAGGATCAGGGGACTAGAGGATAAAACATACTAAGAACGGTTGCTAGAATTGGGGATGTTTAGGTCTAATGAAAAGAAGGACTAGGGGAGACATGAGAACAGTGTTCCATTATCTCAGGGGCTGCCCCAAAAAAGAGAGGGAGTCAAGCTATTTTCCAAAGCACCTGAAGAGGCAGGACAAGAAGCAACGGATGGAAACTCATCAGGGAGAGAAGCAACCTGGAATTAAGGAGAAACTACCTAACAGTGAGGACAATTAACCAGTGGAACTGCTTGCCACCAGAAGTTGTGGCTGCTCCATCACTGGAGGCTTTTAAGAAGAGATTGGGCAGCCATTTCTCTGAATAAGGTCTTCTGCTTGGACTAGAAGTCCTTCAAGCAGTGATGGAATTCGTCCGGTTCGCACCGGTTCAAAAAACCTGGTTGTTAACTTTCTGAGCAATTTGGTGAGCTGGTTGTTGGAAGAACTCATTAGGGCAGAGAACTGATACAGATAATCAGAGTTGGAAGGGACCTTATAGGTCATCTAGTCCAACCCACCGCCCAAGCGGGAGACCCTACCCCATTTCTGACAAATGGCAGTCCAGTCTCTTCTTGAAAGTCTCAACTGATGGCGCTCCCACAACTTCTGAGGGCAACTTCTGTTCCACGGGTGGATTGTTCTCCTTTTTTCCTGGTTAAACTGGTTGTTAAAAAGTATTTGAATCTCACCGCGGATCTCTTCCAACTCTGCTATTTTGTTATTTCTCACCCGAACCCCGTTCCTTCTTTCTCTCCCTCCAGATCTGGAACCACAACCTGATCACAGATGAATTTCTGGGACAAGTCGCCTTGGTCGGAGACCCCAATGAGCTCCACCCTTTGCACATTCTCCACCTCCAAGACAGAGGGAGCAAACGGGTATCGGATCTGCCCGGCGTTCTTAAGGTGCAGCTGTTGAGTAGCAACGTTCTCACGAGCATCTGAGACCACAGAGCCTTGGGGGGTGGCCTTCTCTGCTCTACGCCATCTTCCACTAGTTCCTCTACGTACGTCTCCCAGTGTGCTTGTCCGTTTGTCTCCATGTACTCCGCATGCCTTCACTTTGGAAATGGGACCAGCCCTGCCACGTTCAGTCTGGGTTGTTTTTCACAATTTGACACAAAAAGGTGCCTTTTTTTCCCAGAAGCCAAAATGCAGTGTTTTGCCCTTCTTCTTCTTCTTCCACCTCCTCTTTCTCTTCCTCTTCCTCCTTCCTTTCATCTCTTTCCCCTTCTTCTTCTTCTTCTTCTTCTTCTTCTTCTTCTTCTTCTTCTTCTTCTTCTTCTTCTTCTTCTTCTTCTTCTTCTTCTTCTTCTTCTTCTTCTTCTTCTTCTTCTTCCACATTTTCTTCTTCTTCCACATCTTCTTCTTCCACATCTTCTTCCTCCTCCTCCTTCCTTTCACCTCCTTCCCCCTTCCTTTCTTCTTCTTCTTCTTCTTCTTCTTCTTCTTCTTCTTCTTCTTCTTCTTCTTCTTCTTCTTCTTCTTCTTCTTCTTCTTCTTCTTCTCCTCCTCCTCCTCCTCCTCCTCCTCCTTCCTTTCCTCTCCTTCCCCCTTCCTCTCTTTCTTCTTCTTCTTTCCTCCTTCCCCTTTTCTTCTTCCTCCCTTCTCCTTCTCCCCCTTCTTCTTCCTCCCTCTCCCTCTCCCCCTCCTCCTCCTCTTCCTCCTCCTCGAAACTGGGAGATCATCAGGAACCAGAGTTGGAAGGTCAACTCCCACAGAGAAATTTACAAGCCAACACTCTGTGCAAGAACTGGACGTTTACACGGAGGGACAGGCAGTCTCTCCTCTGCTCACACACGTGTGTGTGTGTGTGTGTGTGTGACCAGCCTGTGAGCCACATCGCAGCGTTCGCCAAACGGCACATTTTCCACCGATGCGCCGTGGTGGGTGCTGTCGGCATCCTTGGAGGGCAAAGAACGAGAGATGGACAACCTCATTGGACATAATGTAATGATATCTGTGTTGCATTGTTATGCGCCTCTGCAGGTATTGCATTGTATCTAATCTTAGCCATGGACTCCTCTACAGCTTAGCTTGCATTTCATGAACCATTCCAGTCCTTGAATTGTCTTCCGCTGTTGTCCTTTGGGTTTCAACAGGAGCTTTTTTTTTTAATTTCAACAGGAACTGCTTTCGTCTTCCTGGGTTTTTAAAAGATACCTTTTTAAAATAAATAACGAAGTTGAGTGTTTCACAAGCTGAATCCCATCTCCAGTATCCTATAAAGCTGAGTATTCTCACTCAGGTACTTTAAAGCCTTGTGGACTTCAACTCCCAGAATTCCCCAGCCGGCTGGCTAGGGAATTCTGGGATTTGAAGTTCACATGGTTTAACCAGGGCTGTCCAACCTTAGCAACTTTTAAGACTTAAGACAGGGGTCCCCAAACTGGGCCACTTTAAGACTTGTGGACTTCAACTCCCAGAATTCTCCAGCCAGCCGTGTCTGTTTCTTTTTTTCCTCTTAACCTCCTAAAGTGCAGAGAGATTGCAGAGGAAGGGATTACAAGAGAACAAGCGATGCTGGCTGGGGAGAATTCTGGGAGTTGAAGTCCACCAAGTCTTAAAGTGGCCAAGTTTGGAGACCTCTAACTTGAGCAAAGCTGGCTGAGGAATTCTGGGAGTTGAAATCTACCAAGTCTTAAAGTAGCCAAGTTTGGAGACCTCTAACTTGAGCAAAGCTGGCTGAGGAATTCTGGGAGTTGAAGTCCACCAAGTCTTAAAGTGGCCAAGTTTGGAGACCTCTAACTTGAGCAAAGCTGGCTGAGGAATTCTGGGAGTTGAAGTCCACCAAGTCTTAAAGTGGCCAAGTTTGGAGACCTCTAACTTGAGCAAAGCTGGCTGAGGAATTCTGGGAGTTGAAGTCCACAAGTCTTAAAGTGGCCAAGGTTGGAGACCTCTGGTTTACACTATGGAGAAAGACTGAGAAAGACTGTCCTAGATTTACGATTCACTTACAACCAGTGGAACTTTCCAACTTGCCATAAGTCCTCGAAACAGAGCAGGGAAAATATACATATGTGTGTGTATGTGTGTGTATGGTATTCAGCTTTGTTTGGGTATTTTCCCACATCATGGTTGTGCTTTTAAAGTTGTAGCAACATTTCGGCAGAATCTCATCTGCCATCATCAGGCTTCTGTAGCCGAACACAATACAGAAGCCTGATGATGGCAGATGAGATTCTGCCGAAATGTCGCTACAACTTTAAAAGCCCAACTATAACGACGTGGGAAAATACCCGAACAAAGCTGAATACCGAAAATTTTTTTCCAGATCAGAGGTCTTTCTCAAATATTGTGGTTAGTGTGAAATTCACATCCTCATTTGTAAGTTTGTGGCTGCGCAGTAGAAAAATGAAATGATCTGACTTTTGGCCATATTTTAAAGAGTGTTTTCCATATAAATGTCCAGGTGCCACAGAACATTTTTGAGTCGCTGAAGTGCCATTGGCTTGTTTTATTTTTACTCTTGGTTTTTGTTTGTTTCCTTTTTACTCTTCCTGTAGAAATTTCAAAAAAAAAAACCTATTGAAAAGTTAGATGGAATTGAATTTCCATCATGGAACATGCTTTGTCCGTTTTCCGTAGCATCATCCGAGAGCATTGTTTGGGTTTGTTTTTTTTACAGAAGACCCCAAATTCATTTCAAGCTTTTCAATTTCCATTCTGAAGAAACAGCTTCCTTTAAGTCACTAAATGAACTGTTGTAAGTCGAGGACTACCTTTTGGGCTTCTGCTAATCCAAAGGGTGTGTGGGTGGGGGAGGAAAGTCTTATATGTGTTTGAAGCAAGCTCCAATTTTGGGGGTTTGGGGGATCAAATCAGTAGAGAAATCAGCCTTTCTGTGAGAGATGACCAGTTGTCAGAATACCATGTTTGGCACCAAAAGACCAAAAGTGTTTTCATTTATTCTGTTTTATCCTTCTTTAGAAGAGCTTAATATATGTAGTAAAATTAATGTGAAATATGCTGCAATAACAATTAATAACAAGGATTCGCACTAAGGGCAGTTGTGCCGTTCATAAAACCGTAACAATTCACATGTTTGCCATCATCCTGAGAAATCAACCAGCATCCTATCACCCTGACCTTGTTTCCACTACGGTGGAAACTCCTTATTCCTTTTGCGTGAGCTGTCTTCCCAAATAAATCTCCAAATGAAAATGTTACAGCTAATTCTCAATTTACAACCCCAATCGAGGCCAACGTTGTTGCTAAGGCGAGGCAAGTCACGGAGTTGAGTTTTGCCCCATTTTATGACATTTGCTGCCTCTGTTGTTAAGCGAATCACTGCCGTTCTTCAGTTAGTCACATGGTTGCTAAGTGAATCTGTGGCTTCCCCCACGGTCTTGGCTTGCGAAAAGTGATTATAAGACCTCCCAGGATACTAAAAAAAACCCATGATAAGTACAAGTCAGTTGCCAAGCGTCTGAATTTTGATCCACGTGACCCATCGGGATGGTCGTAAGTGTGAAAAAGTTTTTCAGTGCCCTTGTAACACTGAATGGTCACGAAATGAATTGTTGTCAGTTGAGGACTCCCTTTATGTCTTAACCACAATTGATCCAGAAGGAAATTCTACTCGCTATTTTTTCTGCTCTTTATTGTTCCTTTTCCAAAAATTGGATAGTCACTTCATCTTTGTGATGATCCGGAGCGTGACACAAACGTAACAAAATCCAAAAGGTAAATAAATGTCCTTTAATGCCTCCAACTTGGCCCCACTGTTCAATAATTCTCAGCTGGAGATAAAACATACTCAAAAATAGTCTTCAAAAGAAAGCAATACAGTCCGAACTTAATGAGCAGATAGAGGTGAAATAAAAAACCTAAAACAAACTACAATGAAGGAATTTCCACAAGAGAATAGGATGAGTAATTGCCAAATTCAAGGAGATAACAAGGCACAGTCTGTTGGAAGGACGCCGACCAAGATAACTTCAGCCCAAAATAAAACACACTTTGCTTCTGGCAACGCTGTGTTTTAACCGTCTCTCTTATATACTGTTCTCCCCAGCTGCAACCAATGAAGGGGATCATGGCCGCTTCCTCTCTCGTAAGCCAAGTTGTTTCCTTCTCCGTTGCTCCCTGCGTGTCCTAGGATGAAGAGGGGATGGGCCTGGTTCTTCCTCTGACTGCCCAGCCGGTCTCTGCCCTTCCCCAGCCTCCTCCACAACCTCTGGAGCCACATCTCCACTCCCTGTCGGCTGTTCCTCCTCTCCCTCAGAGTCGGTCTCTTAACAAGGGCATGACAATCTTCGGTTTATTTCAGTCTTCTCAAATCTTAGCATAAACCCATAAAACCATTTAAAGTTCCAAATTGTGGGCCAAACATGTGCTACCCTCGATGTCTTCATTGCGCCCTTTTTACTGCTCTTTATTGCCACGCACAATTTTATGACCTTCGTAATGTTTTATTATTCTTTATAATAAGTGTTTTTTCAAGTTTTAGGAAATTTAGGATAGGTGGAGTTCAACTCCCAGCATTCCCAGTCAGCATCCTGGCTGGGGAATGCTGGGAGTTGAAGTCCATAGATGGCAGATGCGGCATTATGGGAGTTGAAGTCCACACAACGTAAATTGACAAACTCTGCTTTGCCATACATCTCTTTTTCTATCTTCTTTGTGGTTTGTCGCTCGGTGTGTCTCTTTTTTTTTTGAATGCATTTTCCTTTCTTACATTTCTAATAACTTTGAAGGAAAAATGAACTTGGGAACGTATTAACATATGACTGTCCCTTTCAATTATGATGTCGGGTAAAACTGAAGGTTTCTGATTCTGCTGGTTCTATCAGCCATTTAATATGTTACATAAAGTCTTTTGTCACTTGCACTTTATTCAGCTGATGCTTTGTGAAATATATGAATGCCGATTTGCCGGAAAATGTCTTGATTATATGGGAATTTTAAAAGCATTAAAATAAGCTGGCTGTATGAGATTTGTAATTAAAAGCCAAAGCTGAACCAACATTTGGACTGTTAATAATAACTGTTTAATTTTGACTGCTATTTGCGTATGATCTTTTCAGGAAACCTGTGCCCCGTTTTTTTCTCACCTACATTGAAAGTCACTGCCAAGAATGGGACCGATATCTTGTAAAAGCGAAAGACCCCTCAGGCATCGTCACAAAATCTCCAGAACTGTAAAGCCTACAAACTTGAAATTTGACACATAGGTTCCTCTCGGCTTCTAGGTGCTCACTAAGAAAGGATTTTTCGAAAGTATTTCCTGTATTATTATTATTATTATTATTAACATGCTCTGATGCTAAGGAGTTCTACTCCGCCTCCCCACATGAAAAGAAATCTGTTCCAAAGGCAAAACACAAGCAGAGGAGAGGAGTTTCAGTTTCAGAGCAGCTTTAGTACAGAACAGTTAAGCTAAGCCACACCCAGGCTCCTTGCTGTCTCCTTGCTCACGCAGCAAATACTGTTTCAGTTTCCAAACAGTCCTCAATTGTCTCACACACTGACGGTATGCTAGCCAGATGAATACCAACGGATGCTGGTAGGCAGAAGGCAGAATTCTCCCCCCCACCTTATTTTCCTCCCAAAAACTATGCCCGGCCACATAGTTTCGTAGCGAAGCACATGGGTATCGAGCTAGTAAGAGAATAAATGTGTTTTCATGAAAGATTGGATAGAAATTGTAAATCTTTTAAAGAATTAAAAGAGCAAGACTGGACCAAACAAAATCGTAGACACACACCAAGTTTGGAGCCTTCTTGATTGGTGACTTATTCAATTGTGGTCATTTTGAATGGTAATTATAATTTTCAAAATAATATAAAATTATTTTAACAGAATATAACCGAATAAGGGAGTTGGAAAGGACCTTAGAGGTCTTCTAGTCCAACCCCCTGCTTAGGCAGGAAATCCTACATGGAGAACAGCTTGACCCCTTCCTCTTTGTGGCAGCCCCTCCAATATTGAAACAGTGCTATCATGTCACCCCTAGTCCTTCTTTTCGTTAAACTAGACACGCCCAGTTCCTGCAACCGTTCTTCATATGATTTAGCCTCCAGTCCCCTAATCATCTTTGTTGATCTTCTCTGCACTCTTTCCAGAGTCTCAACACCCTTTTTTTACATCATGATAACCAAAACTGGATGCAGTCTTCCAAGGGTGGCCTTACCAAGGCCTTATAAAGTGATGTTAACACTTCTTGTGATGAATGAATTCAAAATATTTCAAATGTAAATTATTTGAGGGGGGTGGGGTTGGACTAGATGACCTACACGGTCCCTTCCAACTCTGCATTTGTGATAGCCACACCTTCATTCTTCGCCAGTCAAGAATGCGGACATTGAAATCAGCAACTGTTGTGTCAAAACACATCCGGAGAACCCAGGAAGAAGAAGGGTTTGGTACAAAAAAAGTAGAAGTCTGGTTTTGAAATGGCTGCATTTGCACAAAAATTCTTGAGTCCAATATGAGCACAGGAGGGTTGGGGATATCTTAAAAATAAAGACGTGGAGTTATATTCGGCCTCATTTTATTAAGAATTAAAGATTGAGATGTCAGTTTAAGAAAACCCCTTCCTCTACCTTCCTTCTCCTTCCTTCCTTCCTTCCTTCCCTTCCTTCCTTCCTTTTTCCTTCCTTCCTTCCTTCCTTCCTTCCCCTCCTTCCTTCCTTCCTTCCCTTCCTCCCTCCCCTCCCCTCCCCTCCTTCCTTCCTTCCTTCCTTCCTTCCTCTCCCTCCCTCCCTTCCCTTCCTTCCTTCCTTCCTTCCTTCCTTCCTTCCTTCCTTCCTTCCTTCCTTCCTTCCTTCCCTTCTCCCCTCCTCCCTTCCTTCCTTCCTTCCTTCCTCTTAATATTAATTACAGTTAATAATAACTTCCCGCTTGCAGCCACAAGGTGGTGCTGACACCACTCCTGGCTTTGAATTTGAACAATCCTATTATTCTACAGATGATCCTTGACTTGAGACCATAATTGAGGCTGGAAATATAGTTGTTAAGCAAGCCGGTGCATGGCTGTGCCTGGGTTTATCTGTGGTTGTCATTAAACAAACCAAATTTTCACCAACGGGCCCAAAGTCATCAAGCTGTCTTTCATAGCAAAGGCAGGACTAGAACTCATCATCACCGGCCCAAAGTCATCCTATCTGGCTTTCATACCTCAAGTGGGACTAGAACTCACCGTCTCCTGGTCCAAAGTCACTATCAGTCCAAAATCACTGGTCCAAAGTCACTATCCAAAATCACTTTCATGCCTAAGGCAGGACTAGAACTCACCGTCTCCTGGTGATTGGCCCAGAGTCACCCAGCCGGCTTTCACAACTGGGGTGTGACTTGAACTCAACGGTGTCCCATTTTCTAGCTTGGCACCTTTGCCACTCGGCCCAACGGGCTCCTTCCACCCAAGTTGTCGTCTTTCTGGGTTGTTTTCTATATTCCTCCTCCCTCTCTTGAGAAGGATCAGCCTGGCACGAATGGGTGGCTATTGAAGCGAAGCAGGTGCTTGAATGCCAACGGGGAGCGGAAGAGATCCAAGCAGGACGGAGAAACGGAGATCGACGCCGCGATGCTGCCTTGGTTTCCCTTCCAGACCACGGCTGCTCACCTTGGCTTGGCTCTCTGAACCGGCTTTGAAAGACCCCAAAGAATCCCAGATTCGAGTAAGGAATTTATTTCTTTTAAAAAGAAAAAAAGGGAAATTGCAGCCATTACTAAGGTAAGGAAGGAGGAGAGTTGGGCGATCGAATTTATGGGCATTTTGCACGAAAGCCTTTGGATTTTGTCACTTCCTAGCCGTGTTTTCTTGAGCCTGGATGGATATTTGAGTTGTTATTATTTTATACACAAAAAGCAAACAGCGTACACAGCAAACGAGGTAACTATGCTGGGTTTCATATCACAAATCATTAGTCAAACAGAACTGTCCAGTAACTAGGACGGTTATTATGGTAGTGCTATTATTGTTATTGTTGTTATTATTGTTATTATTATTTTGACTTACTTAGCTGGGGGGTGGAAGGGCCTCCTCTGAATGAAGATAATTTTCAAAAGCAAAAAAAAAATAACTTTATGGAAACCCTGGGGTGCATTGAATTTGCGCTCAAGTCATACAGAGGTTCCTGCTTCCTCCTCCTCCTCCTCCTCCTCCTCCTCTTCCTCTTCCTCTTCTTCTTCTCCTTCTCCTTCTCCTCCTCCTTCTCCTTCTTCTTGCATTTGTCAAGCTTTTAGGAATGTACAGAGTTAAGGCATGTGCCTGGGTTTCAAAGGATACCAGCATCTTCTATGACAGGCGTCGACCAGCCTCTTAGATGGAATAAAAAGTGAACCAGGTTTTTTGGATGAGGATCTGTGAGGTGCAGGATTTTAAGTATCTGGGCAAACAAATTTCTTTCTTTTCCTTTCTCCTTTCTTTCTCTCCTCCTTCCCTCCCTCTTTCTCCTTTTCTTTCTTTCTTTTTTTCATTCTTTCTTTCTTTTCTTTCTTTCTCCTTCCTGCCTGCCTTCATTCCTTCCTTTTCCCCCCTCATTCTCTCTCTCTCTCTCTCTTTCTTTCTTTCTTTCTTTCTTTCTCTCCTTTCTCTTTGTCTTTTGCTTTTGCTTTCTTTTATCTTTTTTCTTTTCTTTCTCACCTTCCTCACTCACTCACTCTTTCCCTTTCTTTCTTTTTTCTTTCTTTCTTTCTTTCTCCTTCCTTTTTCTTTCCCTCTCATTCTCTCTCTTTCTTTCTCTTTCTTTCTTTCATTCTTTCTTTCTTTCCTTTCTTTCTTTCTCCTTCCTGCCTGCCTTCATTCCTTCCTTTTCCCCCCTCTCATTCTCTCTCTCTTTCTTTCTTTCTTTCTTTCTTTCTTTCTTTCTTTCTTTCTTTCTTTCTTTTTCTCTCCTTTCTCTTTGTCTTTTGCTTTTGCTTTCTTTTATCTTTTCTTTTCTTTCTCACCTTCCTCACTCATTCACACTTTCCCTTTCTTTCTTTTTTCTTTCTTTCTTTCTTTCTTTCTTTCTTTCTTTCTTTCTTTCTTTCTTTCTTTCTTTCTTTCTCCTTCGTTTTTCTTTCCCTCTCATTCTCTCTGTTTCTTTCTCTTTCTTTCATTCTTTCTCTCCTTTCTCTGGCTTTTCTTTTTCTCTTTCTTTTCTTTCTCTTTCTTTCTTTCTTTCTTTCTTTCTTTCTTTCTTTCTTTCTTTCTTTCTTTCTTTCTTTCTTTCTCCTTCCTGCCTTCCTTCCTGTTTCTTTCCCTCTCGTTCTCTCTTTCTTTTGCTTTCTTTCTTTCTCTCCTTTCTCTTTGGCTTTGGCTTTCTTTTCTCCTTTCTCTCCTCCCTCCCTCCTTCCCTCTTTCTCTTTCTTTCCTTCCTTCCTTCCTTTCTTCCTTCCTCCACTCATCTCATCAAATGACTTGGTTAAAATTATTTGTCACATAAAAAAAACACTCAACTAGTTAATGGACCAAATGAAGCTCTCAGGTTTTTGAAAACACATTTTCCAGTCGCAAGCCTTAAGTTTGCTTGCATAATAAGCCAGAATTGACTGCTTGCTTGTAATTTGCTAAGCCCCAAGACCTGGCTGCTAAATCATGATGTCTGGGTTTATTTAAAAACATTTAAGCTCCAAACTTTATGTAGATTATGACTTTGTAGAACTCTAACCAGTGAAGAGGAGTAAAAACAGATATTCAGATGGTTGGGTTGGGCTTGCAGTGCTTAATTACAGACACATTTCGTGCTCAATTTTGTGGGGCTGCAATTGAACCATGGAGAAAGCATTCTGGTAGATTTCCACCAGAGGCTAAAGACATTGTTACACGTGGTCCTCGGCTTACGACCACAATGGAGCCCAACATTTCTGTTCTTAAGGAAGGCAGTTGTGCAGTGAGTTTTGCCCCATTTCACAAACTTTCTTGCTAACACAGTACCACAGTTAATAAGTGAATCTGGTTTCCTCCTTAACTTTGCTTGTCAGAAGGTCATAAAAGGGGAATATACTACCCTGGGATGTCATAACTTTGAGTCAGTTTGAGCATCTGAATTTTGGTCACGTGACCATGGGAAGGCTGCAACGGTCGTACGTGTGGAAAACAGTCCTAAGTCCCTTTTTTTCTAGTGCTGTTGTAACTTCAAACAGTCACTAAATGAAGCTTTGTAAATTGAGGACTACTAGTAATAAGTGGAGATTGAGCTGTTGTGCAATCACAACTGCTTTTCCTCATCCTGCCCCCGTCGGAGTCTGAATCCGAGGAGGAAGACGAGCAGCTGACAGGGAGCGGGAGTGTGGCTCCGTTGGTTGTGGAGGAAACTGAGGAAGGGCAAAGTCCGGCTGGGCAGAGCAGGGAAGAGGTAGAACAAGGGAGAGGGAGTTCAGAGGAAAACTCAGGCTCACCTCCCTCTTCATCCTAGGTCACGCAGGGAGGAATGGAGAAGGGAGCAACGTGGTTGCGTGTCTTATGGGCGAGGAAAGGGCCCTGATTCCCTTCATTAGCTGAGCTGGGAATGAGAGTTAAAAAGAGATGCATGCTGAGTGCAGCATCTTCTGGGAACAAACGTGATTTTATCCTGTATTGACTTCGGTTATCTGTGTTCCTGGCATCCTCCCAACCGTGTTGAGCTATTGCCGTGACTTCACATCTGGAATTCTTGCTCCTGCCCTGCCGGATAAATTACCTCATCTTGCCTTGTTTGGACTTATAGTTACAATTTGTGTTGGTCATGTTTTGGACTTGATTCTCTGCAGCCCAAGGCTGTTCCTGGGCGAGTTTTTCTCCAGCCCAGAAGGTAACCAGGACAATTGGGGGCAAAGCTGGAGCTAATAAAGGGACTCTTCTTGATTATCTGACTGTGTTGCCTTTGTGCCACGCCCCTTTGGGTCATCTCAGTCCTAAAACAGGAGGGAACATTGAGGCCATGCAGTCCAGCCCTTGCTGAATGTGTTAATCCAAATTACAGCATCCCAGACCCTGTGAATTTGCATGTGATGTTAGACAAAGTACAGGGCATCTGGATAATTGTTTCGATGTGTTTGGGGAAAACTCAAGCTATTGTTTCTTTGTTGTGGAATGGGCCATCCTGACAAGCTATAACATGCTGTGATAGCCGAACACAAATTTTATGAAATGTTTTGTCAGAAGCCAACTGGATTTGTGATTTGACCTGGCTGCAGAAGTTAGGTTAAAGGAAAGTGATTGTCTGAATATTGTGCCCGCTGGCTGTGTTGGGTGTTTATCTTCCATAAAGGTACACAAACCAGGGGATTTTGTAAACTGAATTCAACTGTGTTTTGAGAAAATTTTAAGTTGTAGTGCAAAGACACATTTTAGAGAGCAAGATTTCTCCATCTTGACAACTTGAAAAGGTGTGGACTTCAACTCCCAGAATTCCCCAGCAAACATGCTGTAAGATATGTAGACTTCAACTCCCAGAATTACCCAGCCGGCATGTTTTAAGATCCGAGAACTTCAATTCCCAGAATTCCTCATCTAACATGCTTGTGAACTTCAATTCCCAGAATTCCTCAGCTAACATGCTTTAAGATGTGTGAACTTAAATTCCCAGAATCCCCCAGTCAGGCTCTTTAAGATATGTGGACTGCAGTTCCCAGAATTCCCAAAGCCAGCGTATTTTAAGATAAGTGGACTTCAGCTCCAAGAATTCCCTAGCCAACATGCTGTAAGATATGTGAGCGTCAATTCCCAGAATTCCCCAGCCAGCAATAGATCCTTCACGACTTTGTGTAGGGTAAACAGTTTTGCCAGAGAGGCTACCTAAAATTCACAGAATATAAGGATTTGGAAGGGATCTGAGAGATCATATAGTCCAACCCTTTAATCAGTACAGTACTCTAAAAAATTCTGACAGATCATCCTCCCTTCGTGTTAAATGTTATTTTGTCTGCAGAACAAAATAAGAACAAAACCCTGGAAAAAATGTGATTTGTGGGTGTTTTTCACACTTATGACCATTGCAAATATCCCCATGGTCACATGGTTAAAATTCAAATGCTTGGCAACCGACTCGTATTTATGACAGTCCCTATGTCCCGGGGAATCACGCAATCCCCTTTTTGCAACCTTCTAACGAGCAAAGTCGATGGGGAAAGTCAGATCCACTTAACGACCGTGGGACTCACTTAACGATGGCAGTGATTCACTTAACAACGGTGGCAAAGAGAGGCCATGAAATGGGGTGAAACTCACTTAAGAACTGTCTCGCTCTGCAAGAGGTTTGATTGGTGCCGTAAGTTGACGACTGCCTGCATTCCTTTTGTGAGGAACACTTTTGAAATAACTTATTCATGAGGACTCGCAACTGGCTGACAAACTACTCAACGAGTAGTCCTTAGTGGATCTAAGTCTACATGGAGGGAAGTAAGCAGTGGGGTGCCAAAAGTTCCGTCTTAGGCCCAGGACTCCTCAACATCTTCATAAACGACTTAGATGAGGGAATAGAAGGGGAACTTACCAAATTTGTAGATGATACAAATTCCTGAGAGCATTTACACCAAGACAAATTCCTTGTGTGTCCAATCACACTTGGCCAATAAAGAATTCTATTGTATTGTATTGTATTGTATTGTATTGTATTGTATTGTATTGTATTCTATTGTATTCTATTCTATTCTATTCTATTCTATTCTATTCTTTATTCTATTCTATTCTTTATTCTATTCTATTTTATTTCTATTTCTATTCTATTCTATATTCTGTTTACTCTACTCTAATTCTATTCTGTTCTATTCTATTCTATTCTATTCTAATTCTATTCTATTCTATTATTTATTCTCAAGACCCAGATGGATCTTGACAGACTAGAATACCGGGCCCTATCTAATAAAATGAAATTCAATGTAGAGAAAAGTAAAGTCCTACACTTAGGCAAGAAAAACTAAAAGGACACGTATAGATTGGGTGAAACCAGGCTCAATAGCAGGAACTGGGAGAGGGATCTTGGAGTCTTAGTGGACAACCAGCTAAATAGGAGCCAGCCGTGTGCAGCAGCAGCAGCCAAAAAAGCCAATGCAATCCTAGGTTGCATTAACAGAGAGATACAATCAAGATGTATGGAGGTACTAATACCACTCTATAAAGCCTTAGTAAGACCACACCTAGAGAACTGCATCCAGTTTTGGTCATGACATTATAAAAAAGAGGTTGAGACTCTAGAAAGGGTGCAGAGAAGAGCAACCAGGATGATGAGGGGACTGGAGGCTAAAACATACGATGGACGGTTGCAGGAACTGGGCCTGGCTGGTCTAGGGAAGAGAAGGTCCAGGGGAGACATGATAGAGGTCTTCCAGTATTTGAGGGGCTGCCACAGAGAGGAGGAAGGAGTCAAGCTATTCTCCAAAACCCCTGAAGGCCAGACAAGGAATCATGGATGGAAACTGAACAAGGAGAGATTTTTCAACCTGGAAATAAGGAGAAACTTTCTGACAGTGAGAACAACCAACCCATGGAACAGAAGTTGCCTTCAGAAGTTTGTGGGAGCTTCGTCACTTGAGACTCTCAAGAAGAGACTGGACTGTCATCTGTCAGAAATGGTGTACGGTCTCCTATTGGGCAGGGGGTTGGACTAGATGACCTACAAGATCCCTTCCAAGTCCGATTATCTGTTATCTGATACCTTACTTTCCCCCCCTTCTTTCCCTCTTGAGAATCGGGAAGAGACAACTGTCAAGGGTTTAATATCCCCCCAACCAACAAACTTGTGACAAGGAGTTCCAAAGTCCATCGGAGTAAGTGCGAAGACACAGCTGTCCTGACTTGTCCTTGCATTGGGTTCCCTGTCTGGCCTTTCCTTCCTTTTATATTTTATAGCTTGCGATCTGGCCGTGGCCCGGTTACCATGGAAAGGATTAGTCTAGCATGAATGAACGCACCGTTTATAATAAAGTCCTTTCAGGAGGCAGAAGTGGATTCAAAAGAGAAAGAAAAGCAGGCAAACAATGCGAACATACACCTTCCAAGGGAATTCACGGGTTTCAGAGAACACTCAGGAGGCAGAAGAACAGGGTGGGAAGGGACCTTGGAGGTCCTCTAGTCCAACCCTCCCCGGCTCAAACAGGAAATTCCATACCACGCCAGACAAATGGCTGTCCCGTTTCTTCTTAAAAAACTTCCAGTGGTGGAGCAGCCACAACTTCCAGAGGCAAAGTCGTTCCACTGGTTAATTGTCCTCAACTGTTAGGAAATTTCTCTCAGAGTAATTTAGAAAGGGATTCTTAAGCTCCCTGGATAAGGTAGAACAATGGAAGCCTCTTTTGCAGAAAGAGAAAAACGTAATTTAGGCCCAAAGTCACCCAGTCCTGCCTAGGGTGGGACTAGAACTCACTGTCTTCTGGTGATTGGCCCAGAGTCATTCAGCTATCTTTCATGCCTAAGGCGGGACTAGAACTCCCAGTCTCCTGGTGATTGGCCCAGAGTCACCCAGTTGGCTTTCATGCCTAAGGTGGGACTAGAACTCCCAGTCTCCTGGTGATTGGCCCAAAGTCACCCAGGTGCCTTTCATGCCTAAGGCAGAACTAGAACTCCCAGTCTCCTGGTGATTGGCCCAGAGTCACCCGCTATTTTTCATGCCTAAGGCAGGACTAGAACTCCCAGTCTCTTGGTGATTGGCCCAAAGTCACCCAGCTGCCTTTCATGCCTAAGGCAGAACTAGAACTCCCAGTCTCCTGGTGATTGGCCCAGAGTCACCCCGCTATTTTTCATGCCTAAGGCAGGACTAGAACTCCCAGTCTCCTGGTGATTGGCCCAGAATCACCCAGCTATCTTTCATGCCTAAGGCGGGACTAGAACTCCCAGTCTCCTGGTGATTGGCCCAGAGTCACCCGCTATCTTTCATGCCTAAGGCAGGACTAGAACTGCCAGTCTCCTGGTCATTGGCCCAGAGTCACCCAGCTATCTTTCATGCCTAAGGCGGGACTAGAACTCCCAGTCTCCTGGTGATTGGTCCAAAGTCACCCTGCTATCTTTCATGCCTAAGGCAGAACTAGAACTGCCAGTCTCCTGGTCATTGGCCCAGAGTCACCCAGCTATCTTTCATGCCTAAGGCGGGACTAGAACTCCCAGTCTCCTGGTGATTGGTCCAAAGTCACCCTGCTATCTTTCATGCCTAAGGCAGAACTAGAACTCCCAGTCTCCTGGTGATTGGCCCAGAGTCACCCCGCTATCTTTCATGCCTAAGGCAGGACTAGAACTGCCAGTCTCCTGGTCATTGGCCCAGAGTCACCCAGCTATCTTTCATGCCTAAGGCGGGACTAGAACTCCCAGTCTCCTGGTGATTGGCCCAAAGTCACCCAGCTGCCTTTCATGCCTAAGGCAGAACTAGAACTCCCAGTCTCCTGGTGATTGGCCCAAAGTCACCCAGCTGCCTTTCATGCCTAAGGCAGAACTAGAACTCCCAGTCTCCTGGTGATTGGCCCAGAATCACCCAGCTATCTTTCATGCCTAAGGCAGAACTAGAACTCCCAGTCTCCTGGTGATTGGCCCAGAGTCACCCTGCTATCTTTCATGCCTAAGGCAGGACTAGAACTCCCAGTCTCCTGGTCATTGGCCCAGAATCACCCAGCTATCTTTCATGCCTAAGGCAGGACTAGAACTCCCAGTCTCCTGGTGATTGGTCCAAAGTCACCCTGCTATCTTTCATGCCTAAGGCAGGACTAGAACTCCCAGTCTCCTGGTCATTGGCCCAAAGTCACCTAGCTATCTTTCATGCCTAAGGCAGGACTAGAACTCCCAGTCTCCTGGTCATTGGCCCAAAGTCACCCAGCTATCTTTCATGCCTAAGGCAGGACTAGAACTCCCAGTCTCCTGGTGATTGGTCCAAAGTCACCCTGCTATCTTTCATGCCTAAGGCAGGACTAGAACTCCCAGTCTCCTGGTCATTGGCCCAAAGTCACCCAGCTATGTTTCATGCCTAAGGGAGGACTAGAACTCCCAGTGTCCTGGTCATTGGCCCAGAATCACCCAGCTATCTTTCATGCCTAAGGCGGGACTAGAACTCCCCGTCTCCTGGTCATGCACGCACACACATATATAGCAATGTTTTTGCTTCTATCTTGGGGGAAATTCGCAAACGAAGCGAAGAATTACAAATACCTCCATTGTACCGGGAACAGAGAAGAAATTGATCATCAGAAAGTTTCAAAAGGGGTGTGTGTGTCATGTGACCCCAGGACACTGCAACTGTCATAAACCCGAGTCCGTTGCCAAGCCCCGAATGTTGATTGGATCCTCCTGGGGATGCTGCAACAGTCAGAAGTGTGAAACAACGGCCGTAAGTCGCTTTCTTCAGGGCTGTTGTAAGTCTGAACGCTCACTAAACGAACTGTTGCAAGTCGACCCAAAGGTCCTTTTTTTTATTTGAAGACGTTTCGCTTCTCATCCGAGAAGCTTCTTCAGCTCAGGATGGTGAGGAAGGGGAAGATTTATATTCCTTGCAGACAAGCTGGTCATTTGCATCCTTTTAGTGGGTCATTGAGGCCACTTGGAGGTTCATCTAATGTCCTCAGGGTCACCTGTTGTGCTCCTGGTTCCTGTAGTCTGCAATTTTTAATTCTGGAAATCTATAGAGTTGTAATTGCAGGAATGTTCCAATCTCGGATGTCAAACCTCAGATAAAGAATGTTTACAAGCAAATACAACTCAGGCAAACGAAGTCACTAATCTAAAGGAGGATTATAGAGAGGAAGTAAACATATGTTAGACTTTAACTAGAGATAATTAATTGTGTTAATTGCTATTATGCTAAACAGTAACGAAAGTTAAGCAGCAACCAAAGTGAACCAATGTTGGAGGATTACTAAAAATGTGTATAAATGCAAGACTAGACTCCAATAAAGTTCACCATGATTCAGTTGATCATGATCAAACACCTCGACTGCCTCGTCATTACAACAGAAATCCATTCCTATTCCCCCACCCTTCAAAGAGTGTTCCTCCCAAATTGTATAGCTAAAAGTCTTTAGAGATTCTCCATCAACCAGGTCCCAAAGGTGCTATTTTTTTTAAGGTGGCCACGGGACTTCCTGATTCCTGGAAAGCACCTTGGGGACAACCATGACCTGGATGATGGAGAATCTCTACAGACTGTTATAAGTCAAAGACTACCGTGTTTCCCCCGAAAATAAGATCTTTATATTAATTTTTGCTCCAAAAGCCACGTTAGGTCTTATTTTCCAGTTAGGTCTTATTTTCAGGGAAATGGGGTTCCTAAACGCATCCGTCTGGCTGACAATCTTAACTGGGGCTTATTTTGGGGGGCAGGGCTTATATTATGAGCATCCTGAAAAATCACGCTAGGGCTTATTTTTCCAGTTGGGTCTTATTTTGGGTGGAAACGGGGAGTACCTGTGTCTCACATGGAAGAGGGTCCCGGGTGGCCCCTACCATCTTCCCACCAGGGCCTCCCCTAGTGGGAAATTATACCTGTGCAAGGTGCAGAATTATCCCCTCTTGGATTCGGATGCAGACAGACTCCGTATCCAGGGAGATCTTTTTGCAAAACCTATATCAGATTTCCCAGGACTGCAAACAGCTGGATGGATAGCCGAGAAGGCTGGACAATGATCTCTGGGCCTATTGTTTGGAGGCATAAATTCTCTGGTGGGGGCAGGAGGGGGGCAGGTTTCTAATACCTGCTTTGACAGAACAGCCCCATCAACAAGCCTATTAAACATTAAACAACATGATTAGGAGGACCGGAGGCTAAAACATACGAAGTTAGGTTGCAGGAACTGGGTCTGGCTAGTCTAGGGAAGAGAAGGACCAGGGGAGACAGGAGAGCAGCCTTCCAATATTTGAGGGGCTGCCACAGAGAGAAGGAGGGGGTCAAACTATTTTCCAAGGCACCTGAAGGCAGACAAAGAATAATGGATGGAAACTGAACAAGGAGAGATTCAACCTGGAAATAAGGAGAAATTTTCTGACTGTGAGGACAATTAACCATTGGAACAGAAGTTGCCTTCAGAAGTTGTGGGAGCTTCATCCCTGGAGGCTTTCAAGAAGAGACTGGACTGTCATCTGTTAGAAATGGTGTAGGGTGTCTCCTGCTTGGGCAGGGGTTGGACTAGATGACCTACAAGGTCCCTTCCAACTCAGTTAATCTGTTAAATTATATATGCATGTACATTACACACACACACGTATACAAATACATTACATAAATATGAGTCATGATTGACAATATAGCAATCTCCCAATATTTGAGGGGCTGCCACAGAGAGGAGGAAGGAGTCAAGCTATTTTCCAATTTTTAGCAAATACAATCCTAGCTGCCGTTAAAACATTTACAATCAAATATTTCAACTCTTTGTTATATATTTCCAGTATAATTCCCCAAAAAGAGATCTTTGGTTTAAAGTCTATATGTTGTTTTATCATTTTTTCCAACCATGTGTGGATTTTAGTCCAATATTTTTTTGTGTCCAAACATGTCCACCAGAACCGGTTGTTAGAAGAAATTACAGGGCTAATCCTGTAAGGAAGGCAGGAAGGAAACATTCTGGTGTTGCTTACAGAAACTGCCCCTCCGTTAACCCTTATTACATTCTTGGCAGGACTAGACTTCCTGTCTCAGGAATTTCTCTGGAGTTTTTTTCCCCTCCTTTGCTGGTACTTTGCTTGTGTGGAGGTACCATTCAAAGTTACAATGGCACTGAAAAAAGTGACTTATGACCATTTTTCACACTTATGACTGTTGTAGCATCCCCACAGTCATGAGAGGCCAGGCGAGGAGATGCATGCCTCGATGTGAGTGATGTTGAGTTGGCCGCGCCCAGCCAGTCACATGACCACCAAGCCACGCCCACCAACTAGGCCACACCCACAGAACCCGTTGTTACAAAATTTGAATCTCACCCCTGGGTAGATGCCACCCTGTAAAATATCTTACGCAAATTTTCTTTATATGCAGTTGATATTGTCATTTTATCAATGTGTAATCTTAAAAGGCCGCTTGGTTTTGCCTTTATAAACTTAGGTAGCAGCTGGGGCTGGTCACACGGTTGGAGATCATCCAACCGAGCCCATGCTCTGCTCACCTACCAGAGATTTCCTTTTCTATATATATAAAAAGTTTTTTTCATTTTTAACAGTAAACATAAAACCAAATACAAACATAAAACCACAAAATACAACCATCTTTCAATTGTACGGTGTCGATTGGTACATAATACTTGTGCACAATATATATAATCTTTTCCTCTTGAATTTAAACTTACATTCGTATTATATTAATCAACTTTCCATATCATATTATATTATTATTACACCATCATTAAATTTAAGTTTCAAGTCCACATTATCCTTTAGAGCAAATCTCAATTCTTATCAATTTTAATACATATTAAAAGTCATTCCGTAATAGTCAGTTGTAACATCTCATTCCTATTAAGTTATACTCCAATTTCCCATTTTCCTATCTAACCATTGGTAAAATAAATGTCATTATCTTAAAATATTCTTTTGCCTCTTGCTCTCTAATTGCTAGTGTTAATCTATTCGTTTCTGCACATTCCATTATCTGCCAGGGGTTTCCAACCACAGAGAAAGTGGGTGGACTTTCTCGGCAAAAAAATTCCAATAATAAAAGTCTCTCTATGTCAGCTGTTTTGAGATAGGCCAGGTCAGGAAATAGACACAATAAGAGAAATTTTGAAACCAGCACGAGACAGAGGTAACAGCAAAACCTTTTCATGATTCTTTACGAATTCCGTTCCTTCCCGGTTAAAACTAATTGTCTCTGATAAGAAGGAGCCTTGCCAAGGTTGTGCAAGGCTGCCAAGAACACTCGATAAAGTTGCCAAGAAATATTTCAAACACGAAGAGTCTCCAAACACAAACTAAGAAAGTCCGAACGTCCACAAGGCTTGAGTGCAAAAACTTCTTTGCTTCCTGCAAAGAACTCTTGGTTTCTCAGCTGGCTTTTATCCCTTAAGGGACTGTTTCCTGGTATGATTTGATTGCTTATTGTACTCTATGACTATCATTAAGTGTTGTGTCTTATGATTCTTGATTTTTGACGAATGTATCTTTTCTTTTATGTCTACTGCGAGTATTTACACCAAAGACAAATTCCTTGTGTGTCCAATCACACTTGGCCAATAAAGAATTCTATTCTATTCTATTCTATTCTATTCTATTCTATTCTATTCTATTCTATTCTATTCTATTCTATTCTTCTAGTATGATTGGATTGCTTATTGTACCTTATGACTATTATTGAGTGTTGAACCTGATGATTCTCGACTCTTGACGAATATATCTTTTCTTTTATGTACACCGAGAGCATTTGCACCAAGACGAATTCCTTATGTGTCCAACCACACTTGGCCAATAAAGAATTCTAATTCTATTCTTAAAAAGTTGGAAAAAGAGAAAGGGAGAAGAGAGAGCTAACTTTTCAAGATCAGGAAGAAAGTGCTGTACCTGATGATTCTCGACTGTTGACTAATGTATCTTTTCCTTTTTATGCACACCGAGAGCATTTGCACCAAGACAAATTCCTCGGGTGTCCAATCACACTTGGCCAATAAAGAATCCTTCTATTCTATTTTTAAAAGCTAAGTGCTTTCCAGGATGCCAATTTCCCCCGTCTGGTTTCTCTTATTCTTTCTTTCTTTTTTTCCCCCCTTTCCTTTGTTCCCAGCAGAGAAGACATCCTCACCAGCTTATCCCCCTGAGAGATTCTGCCAATTAAAGTCTTCTCTTGCAAGCATTAACCTGAATTGCATGGATTATCTTTTCTCTCGTCTCTAACTAATAGTCCACCCTGCCTGTACCATTTATAGCCATCTACCACCAGAATAGAAGCGTGCGTCTTTTCCAAACAATAGATATATATTATCTCTACACCCTGCAATCGCTGCGGTTTGACACCTACAAATCGGTTTATCTTTCATTTCTGCCTTCTTTCATCAACCAGGTTTCCCACCGCCGACAGCCGATGTGTTTCTGGCACCATGGTCATCCTACAGCAGGTAAGGTGGTTTTAACCTGCGGGTTTGTTATCCCGGGTTAATAACGGGAGAAGGTGGAATGGGTGTTGTGCGTGTGTGAGTGGGGGGTGGGTGGCTTGGCTGAGGTCAAGCCATTTGGACACCAACTCGCGTTTCTGGAGGTGGGAGAATAAAAGGGGAGGGATGACAAGGTTTACATTTTGTACCCTGCTACGCAGCTTAAGAGGTACAATCGGAACACGCTGCCCGGATTAAACAGCTTAGTCAAACAAAAAGAGGCCGTTGTGAGTCTGTTTGCCGGTCGGTTGTGCGTTGGAGGGGTGTGAGACCTTGTGTTCCAAACCAAACAAAAAATGAAGGAATTTTTTTCTTAAAAAAGCTGCAAAAGACAAATCATTCAGGAAATCGTGAGAATTGGACGCACTGCCTTGTTTTTTTTTTTTAATTAAAGAGAAGTTTGATGTTTTGTAATGATCCAAGCCATGTCTATCTCTATCTCTATCAAAGATTGAAACCACGTAGTTGTACAGAGTGGTCCATTAAAAAAAAAACAACCAATATCAATATTCATGCCGATCGCTTTTCGCTTTAAGAGCTGCCACAATAAGTAGGGGCAACCAGTGAATAAATTTCAGAAGAATTTTTCTTTCATTAAATCCAGTACGATTTGCGCTTTTGATAGAGGTGGAAAAGAAAACCCTCTTAGAATGATTCGTGTCCATTTAGAAATCCACGCGATGATTTTTAACCTTCTCCTTTCCTGTGGTACCAGATGAAAAAAAGTAAATAAAAACGGGATTTTTTTTTCCCTAAAGAAATCTGAGCAGGAATTCAAGGCAGAATTTTAACCTCCATAAGACTTTTGCAAAGTTTACTTGATAAGGTTAGGTGTAGTTTAATATATTTTAATGTATTAATCATTCTCTCTCTCTCCTTTCTTTCTCATTTTCTCTCTCATTCTTTTGCTCTCACTCTCTCACTCTCATTCTCTTTCTCTCTCATTGTCTCTCTCATACTCTGTCTCTTTCTATCTCTCTTTCTGTATCTATCTCTATCTATTTACCTATCTACCTATCTATACACAAGCACACACACACACATCAAATAGAACTTTTGGTGCATTCAAAATATGAGCAAACCACGAAACTCTAAATTGCTACCAAACTGCCTCCCATTGAGGGTCTGTATACTTGCATGAGTCAAAAAGAGGGCTGTGAAAATATCTGCAGACCCCTCACATCCTGGACATAAATTGTTTCAGCTTCTACCCTCAAAACGATGCTATAGAGCACTGCACACCAGAACAACTGGACACAAGGACAAAATTTCCCCCGCATGCCATCCCTCTGCTAAACAACTAATTCCCACAACACTGTCAAACTATTTACTAAGTCTGCTTTGTAAATACTAAGTACTATTATTCTTCTCATCCTTCCTATTACTTGTCTCTTTTTCTACTTATGACTATGACTTTGTTGCTTATAAATCTTTATGATTTATAATGTTTTATTTATTTGATTGCTTATTTAGTATCCTGTGACTTTCACTGTTGTAGCTTATGATTCTTGATGAATGTATTTTTATGAACACTGAGAGCTTATGCACTGAAGACAAATTCCTTGTGTACCCAATCACACTTGGCCAATAAAGAATTCTATCCTATCCTATCCTATCCTATCCTATCCTATCCTATCCTTCATTCTACTCTATTCTATTCTATTCTATTCTATTCTATTCTATTCTATTCTATTCTATTCTATTCTATTCCTCTTCTCTTCTCTTCTCTTCTCTTCCTGTCCTGTCCTGTCCTGTCCTGTCCTGTCCTATTCTATTCTATTCTATTCTATTCTATTCTATTCTATTCTATTCTAAATAGCGGCATTGTAAATTGTCTGGCTGTGGTCCGAGAATTAAACTTCGAGAGGGAGGATTCCACCATGGGCCAAATAGAGAAAAGTACCTGTTTAAGGAAATTAATTCTAGAATATTTAACTTGGTTGTTTGGAAATGCTATTCTTTACTTAACACTACTAAAGCAGTTGACAAAAAAAAGTCACAGTGTTGTATTCACTGCTGTGCCTCAGAGAAGATTCATCCTTGATAATTTAATAATTCCAGTTTGCTGAAAGTGCAGCAAAGGGAACTCAGCCGCGGAGAAATGGTTCCATAAATCCTGAGTTTATGACACAGTCTCTAAATTGATCAGCCGTTCAAATAGATCTCAATCCCAGACTGTATTTGTAAATCTTTGTGAAGGAACGAGGAGTGCGTTCTGTTTATGAAGACAGTGTGTGTGATTTTGTGGGGTAGAGAATTTTGAGCTCCAGATGTTTTGGACCTTACAAAATCACCGAGCCAGCCCTGCTAGAGAAATGAAGCTTGAAACCCGTGGGTGACACTCCCTTCACACATTCAAGGTTAAATAGAGTTCTGCCTACCAGTCCTGATAAGAAAAAAAAAGATTGACTATGAGAATGGATAACTTGCTGCGTCAACAGATATGGTTTGATAGTGTAGAAGGGAGGCATAGCAAAATGGCTTTTAAATGTTGCTTGCAGCAAGGATAAAATGCAAAAAAGGAGAAGAGGAGAAGGAAGGAGGAAGATAAGAGGGAGAAGGCAAAGAGGAAAAGGAAAGGAGAAGAGGAAGGGGAAGAGAAGAAGGGGAAGGAAGGAAGGAAGGAAGGAAGGAAGGAAGGAAGGAAGGAAGGAAGGAAGGAAGGAAGGAAGAAGCAGGGAGGGAAAGAGAAAAGGAGAAGGAGGAAGGAAGGAGGAGGAGGAAGAAAAAAGACAGAGGAAGAGAAGAAAGGGAAGAGAGGAAGGAAGAAGCAGGGAAGGAAAAACAAAAGGAGGAGGAAGAAGGAGGAAGAAAAAGGGTGGAGAAAGAGAAGGGGAAGAGGGGAAGGAAGTGGAAGGAAAAGAGAGGTGAGGAAGAAGAAAGGGGAAGAAAAGAAGAAAGAGAAGGAAGGAAGGAAGGATGAAGAAGAAAGAGGAGGACAAGGAGGAAGGAGGGGAAGTGGAAGAAAGAAGGATAAAGGCAGACTGGAGAAGGGGGGAAAAAGAGGGGGGAAGAAACGCAGGGAGGTAGGAAACAGAAGGAAATCTTGTTGCTTAATTCAGATTTCAACAGATCTGATCTAATTACCCCAAAATCACTCCAATTTGAAAGAGGCATTTCTCCCAGGAACTAAAGACCTCATCTCTGACCTAAACTTTTTTTGGAGACAGTGAATCATATTTTAGGGCAATGAGCAGCCTGGAAGACTTTTCCATTTTTAAAATTATTATTAAATGCATATGTAAACATATGTGGGAGCTGCACCGTTGCATCCCACTAATTTTTCTCTTGGTGGCTTTCCCAAAGACGCTGCACGATTGGCTTCGTTTAGGAAGGATAAAACTCTGAAGAATTCAGAAAATGAATAGAATCAAGAAAGGGAGAGGGAAAGGGAGGAAAAGAAAGAAAGAAAGAAAGAAAGAAAGAAAGAAAGAAAGAAAGAAAGAGGGAGGGAGGGAGGGAGGGAGGGAGGGAAGGGAAGGAAGGAAGGAAGGAAGGAAGGAAGGAAGGAAGGAAGGAAGGAAGGAAGAAAGAAAGAAAGAAAGATGGAAGGAAAGAAAGAAAGAAAGAAAGAAAGAAAGAAAGAAAGAAAGAGGGAGGGAGGGAGGGAGGGAGGGAGGGAAGGAAGAAAGAAAGAAAGAAAGAAAGAAAGAAAGAAAGAAAGAAAGAAAGAAAGAAGAAGGAGGGAGGGAGGGAAGGAAGGAAGGAAGGAAGGAAGGAAGGAAGAAAGAAAGAAAGAAAGAAAGAAAGAAAGAAAGAAAGAAAGAAAGAAAGAAAGAAAGAAAGAAAGAAAGAAAGAAAAGAAAGAAAAAATTCCACACACTGGGCATTAGAAAAGTGTGATTAGATGCAGACAAATATCTGTGTTTCTTTGGGCATAAATTTAATTCCAAACCAGATTAAGGATTAGTTTGAAATCAGCACGTTTTTCTGTGTGTGGTGTGTGTGTGTGTGTGTGTGTGTGTGTGAATGAGTTCAACAAACTGGTGGTTGCATTTGCACAACCCACTTAACCTGAGATGTATGTGCAGCTGTCCACTAGATGGGAGCAGAGTCGCCTAGATGTTTGCAGCCCGGATGTGGTGTGGCTCTACTAAACTTGTTCAGTGTCATTCCTTTGTGAATAAATGTGTTGTGGGATTCCACCACTCTGGATTAATTTACGGAGCAATTCAGTAACCAGGTTAAAACAGACCCTGGTTGGCAAAGGTGCCAATTTTGGATTAGATAGACAACGACTGCGGTTAAAGCATCCATATTTAAATCCGACAGTCCCAAAAGTGTTTTTTCAAAAGGCAACTGGACTTTGTTTTTCCTTGAAGACATGTCACTTCCCATCCAAGAAGCTTCTTCAGTTCTGACTGAATGTGACCATGAAGCTCCTTGAATGAGAAACGAAACGTCTTCAGGGAAAAATGAAGAGCGTTTAGTCAGAACTGAAGAAGCTTCTTGGATGAGAAGCGAAACGTCCTTAGGGAAAAATGAAGACCATTCAGTCAGAACTGAAGAAGCTTCTTGGATGAGAAGCGAAATGTCTTTAGGGAAAAACGAAGACCATTCAGTCAGAACTGAAAAACCTTCTTGGATGAGTAACTATAAGTCCAATCAAAGCAAAATGACGAAATGAGTCCGACGGCAGGAGCAAGAATTCCAGACATGAAGGCACTGTAATAACTCAACATGGTTGGGAAGATGCCAGGAATGCAGATAACCAAAGTCAACACAAGATAAACTCACCTTTGCTCCCAGCAGCTGTTGCACGCAGCCGGCATCTCTTTTAAACTCTCTTCCCAGATGTGGCTAATGAAGGGAATCGGGGCCCTTTCCTCCCCTGTAAGCCACACAACCCACATTGCTCCATTCTCTGTTCCTCCCTGCGTGCCCTAGGATGAAGAGGGGGTGGGCCTGGGTCTTCCTCCAAATTCCCTCTCCCTTGTTCTACCTCTCCCCTGCTCTGCCCAGCCGGACTTTGCCCTTCCCCAGTTTCCTCCACAGCCAACGGAGCCACACTCCCGCTCCCTGTCAGCTGTTCATCTTCCTCCTCGGATTCAGACATGACACCGTCTTCCAACATTTGAGGGGCTGCCTCCAAAGCACCAGAAGGCAGGACAAGAAAGAAGGGGTGGAAATTCATCAAGGAGAGAAGCAACATGGAATGAAGGAGAACATTCTTGACTGTGAAAACAATTAAATCAGTGGAACACCTTGCCACCAGAAGTCGTGGGTGATCCAACGTTTGTCTGGAATGGTAGAGGGTCTCCTGCTTGAGCAGGGGGTCAGACTAGAAGACCTCCAAGGTCCTTTCCAATTTTTTTTTTTTAAAAATCTTTGTTGGGATTTCTCATTCAGGACTTTCAGTCACGAGCCTCATAAACCAATCTTTTCAGCAAGCTGTTGACGCTTAATTTATGGGCTGGTCCGCAACCGTTGTAACAACGGCGATGAGAACTCCTTTTCCCCGCATCCGCTGAAAACCTATTTGCATATAGATTAAAATACGGTCCGACGGCCTGCTTCTGGATGGGCCCATTTAGCATCTTAATGGGGCCCGCTGTCAAAAATCCCTGCCCTCAAATGAAGCGGGTAAGTCATGCGCTGCTCTTCCAGAGGTTGGGCTTGGATAATGGAGGGGGCAAACCAGGTCGCCCGTGGAGCTGCTGCAGATGTTAGAAAACATCTGGCAAACGTGCCCATCCATCGGTGGCGTTTTCGCACACGCGGCACCTTGGGCTGGCGCCATCCGACGGAGCTCGGCTTTTGGTTTGAAATGTCCTTTGGCTTAGTTCCTGGCGATTAAGGGCACTGGAGTTTTTAAAAGAAGAAGTTGGACAACCATTTTGTCTGAAACGTAGGTGGGGGTGGCATTCAAAAATCCAGTTTGCTGCCCGGTTGCTGGATGGGCGTAGCCTACTGGAACTTCTGAGAGGGCCATTTTTGCCTTCCCCACAGTCCGGAGGCTCCCTTCCAGCCTGTGGGAGGGAGAAAACGGCCTCCCCGGGCTCCAGAGGCCCTCTGGAAGCCAGAAACAGGCCCATTTCCAAACTTCCAGAATTTCCAGGAGGACCATTGTTTGCCTTCCCCACAGTCCAGAGGCTTCCCTCGGGCCTCTGGGAGGGCAAAAATGGCCTCCCCCAGGCTCCAGAGGCCCTTCGGAAGCCAGAAACAGGCCCATTTCCAAACTTCCAGAATTTCCAGGAGAACCATTGTTTGCCTTCCCCACAGTCCGGAGGCTTCCCTCGGCCTCTGGGAGTGTGAAAACGGCTTCCCCAGGCTCCAGAGGCCCTTCGGAAGCCAGAAACAAGCCCATTTCTAAACTTCCAGAATTTCCAGGAGGACCACTGTTTGCCTTCCCCACAGTCCGGAGGCTTCCCTCGGGCCTGTGGGAGGGTGAAATGGCCTCCCCAGGCTCCAGAGGCCCTTCGGAAGCCAGAAACAGGCCCATTTCTAAACTTCCAGAATTTCCAGGAGGACCATTGTTTGCCTTCCCCACAGTCCGGAGGCTTCCCTCGGGCCTCTGGGAGTGTGAAAACGGCCTCCCCCAGGCTCCAGAGGCCCTTCGGAAGCCAGAAACAGGCCCATTTCCAAACTTCCAGAATTTCCAGGAGGACCATTGTTTGCCTTCCCCACAGTCCGGAGGCTTCCCTCGGGCCTGTGGGAGGGTGAAAATGGCCTCCCCCAGGCTCCAGAGGCCCTTCGGAAGCCAGAAACAGGCCCATTTCCAAACTTCCAGAATTTCCAGGAGAACCATTGTTTGCCTTCCCCACAGTCCGGAGGCTTCCCTCGGGCCTCTGGGAGTGTGAAAACGGCTTCCCCCAGGCTCCAGAGGCCCTTCGGAAGCCAGAAACAGGTCAATTTCCAAACTTCCAGGACTTCCAGTTTGGCCCATTTTTCAACCTCCCAGAGCCTCCACACGGACCCTGCACTTATCTGCATCCAAAATGGGCCATGTGGAGACTCGTGGGAGGGCCGGTCCGGAGTGTGGCCAGCCGGTCAGTTCAACTACTGGTTTGGCAAACCAAATGTAAATTTAACATCCGGCTCGCTTGAACCGGTCCGAACCAGCTGAATTCCACCCCTGGTTATAGGGCAGTTGGTTAGAGAGTGCACAGGTTTATCACCTGTATCAACCAGGAGCAAGTATAGCCAATGGTGGTTTGTATTCAATCGTGGTTTTTATCTACAATAGGAATATTATACATACACCTGCTACAAGCAGGATCTGAAGAAACAGCAATTACAGCAGGGAAGAATTTGATGGACTAACAAACACTCTAGTGAGCCTTCCTCTTATTAGACAGGCTCTTAAAGGGATAGCAGCCCCCCCAAAAAACCCCGCTGACTCATCCCCATCATTTCATCAGCTGGTCAGCTCTTAATTTATCACCTTGACAGCAGTGTTTCTCAACTTTGACAACTTTAAAATGGTGGGGACTTCAACTCCCAGAATTCCCCAGCCAGCCATCTAATCGAGGAGAGAAGCAACCTGGAATTAAGGAGAAACTTCCTGACAAGGAGAACAATTAACCAGTGGAACGACTTGCCACTATAAATTCTGGGTGCTCCAACACTGGAGGTTTTTAAGAAGAGATTGGACAGCCACTTGTCTGGAATGCTATAGGGTCTCCTGCTGGAGTAGGGGGCTGGACTAAAAGACCTCCAAGGTCCCTTTTCCAGCTCAGTTCTGATTCTGGTTCATCCAATTTGATATTCAACGCATTTTGACATGAAATTTTTGTTCTGGTACTCATTGTTTGTTTGCTACTCAATGTATAAGCTAGGACATTCCGATACCAGCTGCCTTATGAGTCGCTACATTATTCCTCATGGGAAATATTTGTTCGGTACTCATCGTTTCTGGTACAGTTAGTCCTCCTAACTGAACCCAAAATTTACCTTGCTAAGTGAGAAATTTATTCAGAGAGTTTCGCCCCATTTTACAACTTTTCTTGCCACTTTTGTTAAGTGAATCACTGCCCTTCTTAAGTTAGTAACATGGTTGTTAAGTCAGAACAGAACTGAAAAAGTTTCTTGTTTCAAACCCTTAATCTGGTTTGGAATTAAATGTTCATCCAAAGAAACACAGAGATTTCCTCTGCATCTCACCATACTTTTAAAATTCTTTCTCTCTCTCTCTCTCTCTTCCTCTCTCTTCTTCCTTTCTTTCCTTTCTTTTTCTTTCTCTCTCTCTTTCTCTCTCTTCTTTCTTTTCTTTTTCTTTCTCTCTCTCTCTTCTTCCTTCCTTTCCTTCCTTCTTTTCTTTCTTTCTCCTTCTTTCTTTTCTTTCTTTCCTTTTCTTTCTTTCTCTCTTTCTTCTTCCTTCCTTCTTTCTTTCTTTCTTTCTTTCTCTTTCTTTCTCTCTCTTTCTCTCTCTGTCTTCTTCCTTCCCTCCTTCCTTCCTTTTCCTTTCTCTCTTCTTTCTTTCTTTTCTTTCTTTCTCTCTGTCTTCTTCCTTCCTTCCTTCCTTCCTTTTCCTTTCTCTCTTCTTTCTTCCTTTCTTTTCTTTCTTTCTCTTTCTCTCTCTCCCTTTCCTTTCTCTCTCTCTCTCTCTTCTCTCTCTCTTCTTTCTTTTCTTTCTTTCCTTTTCTTTCTTTCTCTTTCTTCTTTCTTCTTTCTCCTTCCTTCCTTCCTTCCTTCCTTCCTTCCTTCCTTCCTTCTCTTTCTTTCTTTCTTTCTCTTTCTCTCTCTTTTTCTCTGTCTTCCTTCCTTCCTTCCTTCCTTTCTTTTCCTTTCTCTCTCTCTCTTCTTTCTTCTTCTTTCTTTTTCTTTCTTTCTCTCCTTCCTTCCTTCCTTTCTTTCTTTCTTTCTCTTTCTTTCTCTCTCTTTTCTCCTGTCTTCTTCCTTCCTTCCTTCCTTTCTTTTCCTTTCTCTCTCTCTCTTCTTTCTTCTTTCTTTCTTTCTTTTTCTTTCTTTCTTTCTTCCTTCCTTCCTTTTTCTTTCTTTCTCTTCTTCTTCTTCCTTCTGCTTCCTTCCTTCCTTCCTTCCTTCCTTCCTTTTTCCTTCCTTCCTTCCTTCCTTCCTTTCTTTTCCTTTCTCTCTCTCTCTCTTTCTTCTTCTTTCTTTCTCTTCTTCTTCCTTCCTTCCTTCCTTCCTTCCTTCCTTCCTTCCTTCCTTCCTTCCTTCCTTCCTTCCTTCCTTCCTTCCTTTCTCTCCTTCTTTCTCTTTCTTTCTTTTCAACCTAAGAAGCAAAACCTCTTCAAGGAAAAAACAGGTGACTTTTGAAAGAGCACTTTTGCAATAACCAATGATCTGGATGACTGAAAATCTCCATACACTTTGGAGAATTCCACGCCTAGAGGATTTTGCTTCCTGATCTGTCCTCCTCAAAGGGCTGAAAATTGAGACTGAAAACATGAGCCAGCAATGTATGGCAGCAGCCAAAAAAAGCTCATACCGTCCTTGGTGGTATAAACAGAGGTACGGAGTCAAAATCACGTGAAGTATTGTAGTACAGCTTTATAAATCCTTGGTAAGGACCTGCTTGGAATACCGCAACCAGTTTTGGTTACCACATTACAAAAAAGATGTTGAGACTTTGGAAAAAGTGCAGAGAAGAGCAACTAAGAGGATTAAGGGCCTGGAGATAAAATAAAATAAAATAGGAAGAACAGTTGCAGGACTTGGATATGGCTAGTCTAGAGAAAAGGACTAGTTTAGTTTAGTTTACTTTATTGTCCTTGCTCCTCATACAACGAAATCAAACGCCATCTTCAGTGCACATCACGACCATGAAAATAAACACAAACACACATCCTTCACACTCCACACACTGAATGGAAAACCCCTGATATTGCATTTATGTTGCATTATGCAGTAGAATTCAGCAGAGCTACCGCCCTTATTGTCTCCACACCATGGAGGTTTTTAAAAAGTTAAACACTGTTTAAAGTTTTCTTTTTTTAAAAAAAAAAAGTTATTAAGAGTTTTTAAGACTGGACCACCTCTTGTCTGAAATTTTATAGGGTCCCCTGCTGGGATGGGAAGTTAGACTACAAGGTCCCTTCCAACCCTATTCTGATGGATTGTCTGAATTCCTGGAGACCAGGCTAGCTAGACATCTAACATCCTTTCTATATCCTTTGGGAATTTAAGATGCTGCTAACTGGGCACGATACCGCGGACTGAATTATTTAAAAGTCAGTTGCTATGGCTTGCCGGCCCTGCGATGGTTGCCGGTATTTGATTCCCCCTTGTGCATTGGTTAAATGGTTGCTGAAAGGTATTAAGTTAATTAAAAGCCAAGTGTTGAAAGAGAGATTTGCTGATCTGGCTTAATAATTGGCCCAAAACGTCCAGGGGACTCAGAGTTGAAAAATGTGAAAGCTCAAAGAAAAAAGGAAAAAAAAACAGCGAAGAAGGAAAACCCCGGGAAGGTGGAAGACCTGAAAAAAATTGGAATTTCAGCTGGTTTTCGGCAGGAGGATCTTAGGAATTTGGCGGTAAATCGTTATCCCCTCAAACTTTTGTACGAAGCAAAAGAAGTCAGGAGAGAAGGAGACAACAATGGATTAAGTCAGGAGAAGTCTTCTAGAAGGAGAAGCGGGAGAAGAATTTATTTTCATACCAGAAAGTAGACAAAGAGCCAAAACTTCATGGCGCTTTGGAAGAAGACCAGGGGTGACTTGATAAGGGAAGGATAAGGGAAGCTGAAATGCCACCATGTTCCAGTACCACAGTGAAATGGGCGTCCATGAGAGAGATCAGAAAAAATGGGCGCTGATCCGAAATGTCAACCAAGCGCTGAAAGTCCATCCGCTTTTGTCGGTAAGAGAAAGTTGAGTCTTGGGTTGTTGTTGATGATGATGTTTGAGAAATAGAGACTTGCCCGTCCTTTGCAAGTTTTCTTTGGAAGGAAGATGACGTAAAAGAGGTGTTACTTACTTCTGTGTAAGCCTGGAGAATAATTGGGGAAACAAAGGGTGCATTGAAGGGTCTTCTGGGGTGGACTTTTTAAGCGAGGCACGGTGGCATCTCCTTAGCTTCTGAGCTGCTTGGAAAGAGGCTTGAAGTATCTGCAGTTTTTCATAATCTTTGAAAGTATTTGTTGATGTGTTAAGAATGAGCTCTGTGTCTTGAAATGGAATGTCTCAAATCTTGAGAGAGAGAGGGAGAAAGGGAAAAGAGAAAGAGAGAAAAAGAGAATGATATAGAAAGAGAAAAGAGAAGAAAAAGAGAGAGAGAGAAGAAAAGGAGTAAGAGATAGAGAAAAGAGGAGAGAGAGAAAAGAGAAACAAAGGGAAAGGGAGAGAAGGGGAAAGAAAGAGAAAAGAGGAGAGAGAAACAAAGAGAAAAGAGGAGAGAGGAACAAAAAGAGGAGAAACAGAAAGGGAGGGAAAGAGAAAGAAAGAAAAAAGGAGAAAGAGAAAATAGAGAAGGAAAGGGAGAGAAGGGAAAAGAAAGAGAAAAGAGAGAGAAACAAAGAGAGAGAATGAGAGAAAGAAAAGAGAAAATAGAAGGAGAAAGAGAAATGGAAGGAAAGAGAAAGAAAGAAAGAAAGAAAGAAAGAAAGAAAGAAAGAAAGAAAGAAAGAAAGAAAGAAAGAAAGAAAAACAGAAAGAAAGGGAGAGAAGGAGAAAGAAAGAGAAAAGAAGAGAGAGAAACAGAGAAAATAGAAAGAGAATGAGAGAAAGAAAAGAGGAGAGAGAGAAAATAGAAAGAGAAACAGAAGGAGAGAAAGAGAGAAAAGAGGGAGAAAGAAAAGAGGGAAAGAAAGAGAGGAAAGATAAGGAGAGAAACAAGGAGAAAGAGAGAGAGAGTCAATGCAATATTTTCAGTTTCTCTGCTTTTATAGTATCAGGGGGCTGGGAGAGTCCCTTGAGACCATCAATTCAACCCTTTTCCAGAATGTAGATTAAAGACTGCCCAGAATTTTCAGGGAGTTGGCTGGTTTTAATTAACGTAATAAATACATTAAAACCACCCAACCAAATAAGTAAAGCCTGGTTGAAAAATGGCTGTCCAGTTTTACTTGAACCTACCTAATAAAAGGGAAACGAACGGGTGAGCGAATAGGTGATTCTGCTGTCAAGTTACTTTTAATATTTAACATATTTTTCTAGCAATCAATCCACCTCTGTCTTTCCGTATCTGAATTTTTTTTTTCTTTTTGCATCTTGCAAACCAGAAGGGCTGAGAAGAGGCCTCAACCGTTTTCTCTGTGACTCCCTTTGAAAAGGATTATGGTTTCCAGAAATATTTTTGTTGGGACAGAAACATTTTAGTTGGGATGTTGGCTGAAACTTACAGTAAAGGAAATGCATATTTAATTATATATGCATTAACTGCAGCAAGGCTTATAGTTGCACAAAATTGGAAAAGTAATGAGATCCCTATAGAGGAGAATATGACTAGGAAAATATTAGACTGTGCAGAAGTGAATAGATTAACACTTGCTATTAAAAGAGAAAGAACAAACGGGAGATTATACGACATGGGAGCTATTTTATGGATGGTTGGAGAATAAAAATAGAAGTGAGAAATAAATAGAGATTAGTGAAATTAAGAATAGATATTAAGATAGAGATGTAAACAATATGATGACTATTATATATGATAAAATGATCATACTCAATATAATATTATATTCTCATTAGAAGATAGGTTAAGAGGGAGAAATGAATCTATATATATAAAAGCGAAATACTCCTCACGCATCATCACAAAATCTCCAGAACCGTAAAGCCTACAAACTTGAAATTTGGCCTGTATGTTCCTCTTGGCTTCTAGGGGCTCACTAAGAAAGGATATTTCAAAATGACCATCGGAGCATTAGTATTTCCTATATTATTATTATTATTACTAACACGCTCTGATGCTAAGGAGTTCTACTCCCCCTCCCTGCCTGAAAAGAAATCTCTTCCAAATGCAAAACACAAGCAGAGGAGTTTCAGTTTCACAGCCCCAAGCAGCTTTAGTACAGAGCAATTGAGCTAAGCCACGCCCAGGCTCCTTGCTGTCTCCTTCTTGCTCACACAGCAAATACTCTTTCAGTTTTCAAACAGCCCTCAACTCTCTCACACATTGACAGGACGCTAGCCAGATGAATATCGATGGATGCTGGTAGGCAGAGGCAGAATTTTTTGCCCCGCTTATTTTCCTCCCCAAAAACTAAACCTGACCAGCTACGTAGTAGAGTTCTAATGCTGATTATTAATATTGTAAGATTAGAGAATTATTATCAATGTAATGAATATTGTAAAACTTTGATTGTAATTGCACTGAGACAATTGTATCCAGACGACACACTGTTTAATGGAAGATACGCTCAAGTTAAAAAAAAATTTTTTTTTTAATTATTAAAAAAGAAGAAAAGGATTATGGTCTCATAAGTCATCTACATCTAATCTTCTCCAGATCGTAGAAACACGATCCCTTCTTGAAATATACTGAGAGTCCTCGACTTAAAACAGTTCATTTAGTGGCCATTCGAAGTTAACAACGGCAATGAAAATTCCAAAGTTTTGGAATCTGAATTTTTTTCCCACCCACAAGAAACTATGGGGCTCTCCAGCATGGGGAGAGAGAAGCAGAGTTCCTATCATACAGGAAGTCCTCGATTTGCAACCTCCATTGAACCCAAAACTTGTCCGTTAAGCCTAAAAGAAAAACCTCTGGGTTTTGTCTCGACTGTCGTCACTTTAAGAATCTTCTGTATGGATAGTTTTGAGGCCAGAATTTGCTAAATGAGAAGATTGTGTTTTACGACTTTTTTTTGCCACATGTTGTTAAGCGAATCCCTGGCAGCTGTTAAATTACGAACCCAGCTGTTAAGTGAAACGGGCTTCCCCGTTGCCTTTGCTCGTCAGGCGGTCACAAAAGGGGAATCGCGTGGCTCCCGGGAATGCTCGACCGTCATAAATATGAACCAGTCGTCAAGCCAGCCAAATGTAAATCACGTGGCCTCTGGGGGATGCTACATCGGTTGTAAGTGTGGGAAAATGGTCATAAGTCACTTTTTTCAGTGCTTGTAAGTTGAGGACTTACCTGTATTAAGAGGTGAATCGTACTCTGGTACCCTGTTTCCCTGAAAATACAGCTTACCCTGAAAGTAAGTCCTAGCTTGATTTTTTTACACGGGCATCCAATATAAGCCCTACCCTCAAAATAAGCCCTAATTAAGATCCCACCCACTCCAGAGTGGAGGGGTAAAAATTAAGCTAGGGTGGGGATGAGGAGTGGGTGGATCTGCCCTACTACTTACCTTTGGACAGGTGTAGTCAGGCCTCGCACACCACGACACCTGCCTTGTCGGCCTATTTCTTCTGCAGCCGGCAAGGCTGGCCAGGCTTTCCTGAAGGCCTCTGGAGCTGAGAACAAAGCTCTGGATCGATCCTGAGCTCTCTTATCAGCTGCAGAGGCCTTCAGGGAAGCCTTACTGGCCACAGAAGAAGTTCTTGAAGGCCTCTGACAGTGAAAAGGAGTCCGGGGGTGACGCACACAAGTGAGGTTAGTCAGTGGATGACGTCCCCCGAAAATAAGACCTGGTGTCTTTTTTGGTGGCCAAAAAAAAATAAGGCAGGGTCTTATTTTGGGGGAAACAGGGTATTTCTTTGCTGTGTGTCATGCCCCTATTGGAATCTGATTCCGAGGGAGAGGTGGAACAGCCGACAGGGAGTGAGAGTGTGGCTCCGGTGGCTGTGGAGGAAATCGGGGAAGGGTACAGTCCAGCTGTGCATTCAGAGGAAAACCCAGGCCCACCCCCTCTTCATCCTAGGGCACGCAGGGAGGAACGGATAAGGAAGCAACGTGGGTTACGGGGGAGGAAAGGGCCCTGATTCCCTTCATTAGCTGCAGCTGGGAAAACAGGATTTAAAAAGGGCGTTTGCACACAGAACCTTGCTGGAAGCAAAGCGTGAATTATCTTTGTTTGTCAAGCCTTATCTGGAATCTGGCGTCCTCCCGACTGTGTGTGTTTCGTTATCTTTTGGAAGTCTGCAATTCCTTATCCTGCCTTGTCTCGTTAATTGCTGCAGCGTGGTTTGTGTTGGTTTTTATTTATAATTTATAGGTACTTTGGGTTCCAACTAAATTTCTTCCCTTTAAAAACTCTTCCTGGGAGAGTTTTTTTTCTCCAGCCGATGATAACTGGACATTGGCGGCCAAATTGGAGGTATTAAAGGAACTTTACCTATTTTTGTGACTGTTGTTTTTGTGCCACGCCCCTTTGGGTCATCACACTGCGTTTCTTCAGGACTTAAGTGCCTTTTTTGTATTTTCTTCAAGGGGGATTATGTATGGATGGACCTCAGAACCAGACGGGAATTCGATGTTCCCATCGGAGCGGTGGTCAAGCTGTGTGATTCCGGACAGATCCAGGTCATCGACGACGAAGGAAACGTACGTAAAACGAATGTGTGATGGACCCCGTTGTCTCCTGGCTGTTCCTTATCTACAATCTTGAGGCCTTTATGGGTAGTCCTTGACTTACAACAGTTCATTTAGTGACCGTTCACGAAATGGCCAAGAAGCGAAACGTCTTTGAGGGAAAAAAAAACAACAGCCCAAGAAAGGTCCAGGTGCCTTTGGAAAACCATCCTTGGGACAACCATGAGGAGTGGTGCGGTGGCCCTAGAGGTGGCATTCTCGCCTCACAATCAGAAGGCTGTGAGTTCGATCCTAGGTAGAGGCAGATATTTCTCTTTCTGGACACAATGAGGATATGTCTGCTGGGAAAAAAAAAAACCCTCCGTATTGGTGACAGGAAGGGCATCCGGCCAGGAAACACTCTGCTAGCTCCATTCAGTTGACCTGACTCCATCCCGCAAGGGATTACGGGGTCATTAAAAGATGATGATCTTTGGGACAGCCATGATCTGGATGACCGAGAATCTCCACAGATCTCGGATGAAATGTTCAGCAACTTGTCAGATAGCACCCAATGTTCAAGTCTGTCGTCGAGATCCTTCAGTATCTTAAGCCTTTACCTTCTGGAGGGTTAGCTATTCCTGACAGCTTGGCGTCGTCTGAACATTTGATGAGTTCCCCATCTATCACCTCATCGAAATCATTGTTGTAGATGTTGAAGAGTACCGGGCCTAAAACAGAGCTTTGGAGTACCGCACTGCTTACTTCCCTCCATGTAGACGCAGTTCCATTGAAAACCATTTGTCTGAATGGTAGAGGGTTTTTCTGCCTAAGCAGGGGGTTGGACTAGAAGACCTCCAAGGCCCCTGCCAACTCTGTTGCTCTATTGTACTCTACTCTGTTCTATTTATTGTATTCTATCTGTTGTATTCTATCTGTTGTATTCTATGTATTGTATTGTATTGTATTGTATTTTATTCTATTCTATTCTATTCTATATTCTATTCTATTATACCCTATATCCATTTTTCTTCCCCATCCTTTTTAAAATTCTATTCTATTCTATTCTATCCTTTCTCTTCCCCTTCTCTTCTCTTCTCTTCTCTTCTCTTCTCTTCTCTTCTCTTCTCTTCTAATCCTATGCTATGCTATTATTTTTATTCTATTTTATTCTATTCTTTTAAATTCTATTCTAGCCTATTTTCAATTCAATTCTTATTATTTTTAATTCTATTCTATTCTCTGTATTCTCTCTTCTCTTCTATTTTATATATTCTATATTCTGTTCTACTCTCTTCTCTTTTCTTCACAAAAGCTGCCTTTTTAATCACATTTTTTACTTGGGAAAAGAGGCTAGTCCCTTTGATTTGGCTGCCTCTCAAGGTGAACACAGCTTTGCTGTGGCAAGTTTCCGCCAAAGCTCCGGTTTCTTGAGATGTTCTGCAAAGCAAGACTCATTGTGAAGCCTTTTCAGTGGTGCTTTAACCATGCGCAGTTCAATGCTTGACTAACAGAGGGATACAATCGAGATCACATGTGGTACTAATACCACTCTAAAAAGCCTTAATAAGGAACACACCTAGAATCCTGCATCCAGTTTTGGTCACCACACTACACAAAAGACGTTGAGACTCTGGAAAGAGTGCAGAGAAGAGCTACAAAGAGGATTAGGGGACTGGAGGCTAAAAATATGGGGAACGGTTGCAGGAATTGGGTATGAATAGTCTAGGGAAGAGAAGGACCAGGGGAAACAGGAGAGCATCTTTCAATATTTGAGGGGCTGCCCCAGAGAGGAGGAGGAAGGGGGTCAAGCTATTTTCTAAAGCCCCTCCCCCCCCAAAGGCCAGACAAGGAATAATGGATGGAAATCTGTTTCAAATACAAAACACAAGCAGAGGAGTTTCAGTTTTAGTTTCACAGCAGCAAGCAGCTTTAGTACAGAACAGTTGATCTAAGCCACGCCCAGGCTCCTTGCTGTCTCCTTCTTGCTCAAACAGCAAATACTCTTTCAGTTTCCAAACAGCCCTCAACTCTCTCAGACACACTGACAGGACACTAGCCAGATGAATACCGATGGACGCTGGTAGGCAGAGGCAGAATTTTTTTTTTCTCCTTATTTTCTTCCCCCAAAACTAAGCCCGATCACATAGTTTCGGAGCGAACCACGAGTTTCGAGCTACTTCCTGATAAGATCCGCCCGATTCTCCCAAGTCATCTGAGGGAAATGTAGTTTACAAAGATTAAAACAGGCTGAAGAACCTCTTGTTGGCAGAAGTACGATGGCCATATAGGACGATTTCAACCCGAGGGAACGAAGGAACTAAAACAGGCGCTTGTAGGCCAGACAAGGAACTATGGATGGAAACTGAACAAGGAGAGATTCAACCTGGAAATAAGGAGAAACTTTCTGACAGGGAGAACAATCCACCCATGGAACAGAAGTTGCCTTCAGAAGTTGTGGGAGCTTCATCACTTGAGACTTTCAAGAAGAGACTGGACTGCCCTCTGTTAAAAATGGTGTAGGGTCTCCTGCTTGGGTGGGAGGGGGTTGGACTAGATGACCTACAAGGTCCCTTCCCACTCAGTCAATCTAATCTAATCCATCTCTGTTAATCGGTAATTTAGACTTGAACTACTGGCACTGTGCGTTCTTTCTTTTCTGTCTGGATGATGCTTGCTTGATTTTTTTATTTTTATTTTTTTTTTTTCCTCCCCTCAGGAGCACTGGGTCTCTCCTCAAAATGCTGGACACATCAAACCGATGCACCCGACTTCCATTCACGGGGTGGAAGACATGATCCGTTTGGGGGATCTGAACGAGGCTGGCATTCTGAGAAACCTTCTCATCCGCTATCAGGAGCGCCTGATTTACGTGAGTGTTTTCTCTTGACGGAAAAGTTATCGAACAGTTTTTCTTCCTTTCGACGATTAGGTTAATTTATATTCATCTTATGGCCATTTTTGTATTGTATTGCTATTATCATCTTTCTTGCCTTCTCGTCTTTTCTCATCTTTCTTACTATCTTGTCCTATTGGTATCTTATGAGTTATCACTTGTCGTTTATCTCTTATAATGATTGTAATGGTTAATGATGACCTATGACTTTGTTGTTGTATGTGTGTATATTTGTGTGCACCGGAGACAAATTCCTTATATGTCCCAATAAGGAATTCTATTCTATGTTATTCTGTTCTGTTCTGTTCTTTTCTTTTCTATATATTTTATATTCTATTCTCTTCTTTTTTCTTTTCTCATTTCTCTTTTTCTTCTTGTTTCTCCTTCTCTCCTCTCCTCTTCTATATATTTTATATTCTCTCTTTTCTTCTGTTTCTTTTCTCATTTCTCTTTCTCTTCTCATTTTTTTCTCCTCTCCTCTTCTATATATTTTATATTCTCTCTTCTCTTGTTTCTTTTCTCATTTCTCTTTCTCTTCTCATTTTTTTCTCCTCTCCTCTTCTATATATTTTATATTCTCTCTTCTCTGTTGTTTCTTTTCTCATTTCTCTTTCTCTTATTTCTCCTTCTCTTATCTCCTCTCCTATATATTTTATATTCTCTCTTTTCTTCTCTTTTCTTCATTTCTCTTCTCTTCTCTTCTCTTCTCTTCTCTTCTCTCTTCTCTCTCTTCTCTCTCTCTCTCTTCTCTTCTCTTCTCTTCTCTTCTCTTCCGTCTTCTCCTCCCCTCCCTTCCTCCTCTCCTGTCCTTGGAAAAAATGGTTATTTTAACACAAAAATAACATTTTCCTGTTCCTTCTGCTTTGAAATCTAGACTAATTGTGGTGGAAGGGTAAGTATGCCAAGTGCCTTATTGTCACCCTGTCTTATGCACGGCCCTTTATTTAATGCTACGTTTTGTGGATCGCTTCCCTCTGCTTGCTTGGCTTGGGGGTGGCACATTTATGTCAACCCCCCAATCTGGTTGCTCACTGCATGTTTTGCAGCTTTGCAAAAAAACAACAACAGCAACCAAGGGCTCCAGGTGGGGAAGGGCCAATCCTTCGCAATTATTTTGTCTTTTGGTTAACGCTTTCATTTGGATCAAGTCCGCGTCGTCTCTGCTACTGAAATGGCTTTGGGGCTGAAAAATAGCATCGCACAATTCAGTCGGGTGTCTGTGGCAGTTGTGGGGTTGAATTGGAAAGTTTTGCGATTTTCTTTTTCCCATGGGTCATTGGGAAAGATGAGAGCACAATTTTGGCAACAGAGAAGTCCCATTTCCTGCTGAAGAATATATACAGCCATGTTTCCCAAACTTGACGATTTTAAGATAAGAGAGGAGTTTCCAACTCCCAATATTCCCCAGCCAGAATGGCTGGCTGGAGAATTCTGGGAGTTGAAGTCCATCCATTGCTGACTGGAGAATTCTGGGAGTTGAAGTCCATCCATTGCTGGCTGGAGAATTCTGGGAGTTGAAGTCCATCCATTGCTGACTGGAGAATTCTGGGAGTTGAAGTCCATCCATTGCTGTCTAGGGAATTCTGGGAGTTAAAGTCCATCGATTGCTGGCTGGGGAATTCTGGGAGTTAAAGTCCATCGATTGCTGGCTGGGGAATTCTGGGAGTTGGAGTCCACCCATGTGGGTCAAGGAATTCTGGGAGTTGAAGGCTACCGATTGTGTCTGGGGGAATTCTGGGAGTTGGAGTCCACCCATGCAGGAATAGATAAAAGGCTAGTTCCCTTTGTTTGTTATGATTCCAGGCTAAAGTATTTTATTAAATTGTGAGAATAATAATAATCTTAAAAAACCAATTGTTTCATTTATGAAAGTAAATGAAGTTAAATGTTATGACAAGCGTTGCTGATCCCTTATTAAAGTATTTGTTATTAAACTATCAACATAATAATATAAACAACTATAACAGCTGATGTCTTATTAAAATATTTGTTATTAAACTGTCAACGTGATAATATAAACATCTACAACAGGATCCAATCATCAACAATACCAAGTCTAGTGGACTTTACTACTACCACTGCTGCTGTGTGAATGCTACTACTAATATACTACTCCACTACATTGAAAAGATTAACCAAATGCAGTCAGAATCATGTTGCAGCAACAACAATAATAATAATTTAAGCTTTATCATGAAGGGGCCGATGTTGTAACCAGATCCACACTCTGACCTCGCACAACTATTCTTACCCTTGTGTCTGTGCGTTTGTGCATGTGTGCTTATTCCTCTTCGTTCTCCAGACATACACAGGCTCAATCCTGGTGGCCGTAAATCCCTACCAGCTGCTTCCCATTTACTCGCCGGACCAGATCCGTCTCTACACCAACAAAAAAATTGGGGAGATGCCCCCACACATTTTTGCCATTGCGGACAATTGCTACTTCAACATGCAAAGGAACAACAGGGACCAGTGTTGTATTATAAGGCAAGTGGGGAGATATTGGGGCCCATCGAAGTCTCCAGTTCTTGGTGTTGGGTGTCATGCCCAAAGAATTCAGAACAACCCTTAGGGCATTTCTGAGTAGTTTCTTTATTGCTGTTCGCCTACAGACTGAATCTTGCCAGAGTAAAGCAATTATCTGCACAAGTATTAGATATTGTGGAGTTGCTCATGCAGGAGACCCGATACCATTCTGGACAAATGGCTGTCGAATTTCTTTTTGAAAACCTCTAGTGATGGAACACCCACAACTTTTGAGGCAAAGTTGTTCCACGGGTTAATTGTTCTCACCGTCAAGAAATTTCTCCTTAGTTCTAGGTTTCTTCTTTCTTTCTTAGTTTCCATCCATCCAAGAAAGAAAAAAAGAGAAAGAAAGAGAGAGAGTTAGAGAACAAAGAAGAAAAAAGAGAGAAAGAAGGAGAGAAAGGAGAGAAAGAAAGAAAGAAGAAAGAAAGAAAGAAAGAAAGAAAGAAAGAAAGAAAGAAAGAAAGAAAGAAAGAAAGAAAGAGGAATGAGAGAGAGAGAATGAGAGGTAGGCAGGAAAGAAAGAAAGAAGGAATGAAAAAAGAAAGAAAGCAAAGGCAGAAAGAGGGAGGAAGGAGAGAAAGAAAGAGAAAGGAAAGAAAGAAAGAATAAAGAAAAAGAAAGAAAGAAAAAAGAAGAGAAAGAGGAGGGAGGAAAGAAAGAAAGAGAGAAAGAAAAAAGGAAGGAATAGAAAGGAAAAAGAAAGAAATTTGTTTGCCCAGATAAAGAAAGAAAGAAAGAAAGAAAGAAAAGAAAGAAAGAAAGAAAGAAAGAAAGAAAGAAAGAAAGAAAGAAAGAAAGAAAGAAAGAAAGAAAGAAAGAGAAAGAAAGTGATGACCTGAGGCGGGACACAAGGGCAACACAGCCAGAGAATAAGTATGAGTCTCTTTATTAGCTCCAACTTTGCCGCCAATGATCCGGTTACTCTCCGGTCTGAAGGAAAACTCTCCCACAAACCTTCAACAGCCTTTGGCTGCAGTTATTCCAGTCCAAACATTGTAAACAGAAAACTTTAAACCATAAATCCAACCAGCAGGGCAAGATAAGGAGTTTCAGAAGTCAAGTAACACGGCAGTAAATCAAACCAGTTGTGAGGAAGCCAGGAACTCTCATGACAGCAGCCAACACTAGATAAACTCAACGTTTGCTCCCAACAACTGCCCCTCCCATCTGCCTCTCCTGTAAACTGTCTCCACAGATGTCCCTTGTGAAGGGAATCGGAGCCTTTTCTCTCTCGTAAGCCATGCTCCCCAATATGTTGGCTCCCTTTTCCATTCCTCCCTGCGTGCCCTAGGATGAAGAGGTGGTGAGCCTGGGTCTTCCTGTGAACTCCCTCTCCCTTGTTCTACCTCTCCCCTGCTCTGCCCAGTTGGACTTTGCCCTTCCCCAGTTTCCTCCACAGCCAACGGAGCCACACTCCCGCTCCCTGTCAGCTGTTCATCTTCCTCCTCGGATTCAGACTCTGACAGGAGAGCATGACAGAAAGGAAGGACGGAAGGAAGGAAGGAAGGAAGGAAGGAAGGAAGGAAGGACGGACTCATTTTCCCAGCTTTTCTGTCAAACTTGAGGTGTTCAGAGTGGCCAGGGGAGTGGAAGTAGACACATTTTATCAGGTAGAGATCCAACCTGCTCATTCCCACCTGTATTTTTGCTAAAAACATTTTTTTTTAAAAAAATGGAGAAAATCAACCACTTCACTAACAAAGGACAGTGAGAACAATGAATCAGAGAAACAATCTGCCTCTGAAAGTTGTGAATGGTCCAACAGCGGAAGATTTTTAGAAGAAATTAGACAGCCATTTGTCTGAAATGGTAAAGGGCCATGATGACGAATCTATGGCATGCGAATCTATAGCATTTGTGCCGGCACGTGAGTTGCAGGCAAACTTACCTAACTGCGCATGCGCGCACCTCACAGCTGATTTTCGGCTGGTTTGAGGCCTTTTTCGACCTCCCAAAGGCTTGAGGAAGGCTTCTGCGGGCTTTGCAGGCCAAAAACTAGCCTCGTTTCATCACTTCCTGCTTTTCCCGAAAATACCAGGAGTGACGAAATGGGGCAATATTTCGGCCTGCAAAGCCTGCAGAAGCCTTCCTCAAGCCTCTGGGAGGCTGAAAAAGAGCCTCAAATTGGCCAAAAATCAGCTGTAAGGCTGCAGTGCAGGTAAGGGAGCAGCGGGGTGGGGGTGGGGTGGGGATTGTGCGCTCATGCGTATGGGGCATGGGGGGGGCCCGCATTGCCTTCTGGTTGCTGACACACGAGTGCAAATGTGCAAGCGCACACACAATTTTTGGCAACTTTTGACAAACTTTTAGCCACCACTGGTATAGGGTTTCCTGCTTAGCGGGGTTGGACTAGAAGATCTCAGGGTCCCTTCCAACCCTGTTATTCTATTAACTGTCGTGTTCACTTAACAACTGGGCATAGAATGGTCAGAAAACAGGCTACAAAGCTCACTTAAGAAATGTTTCGCTTAGCCACCGAAATCTGGGGCTCAATTGTGGCGATAAGTCGAGGATTATCTGTATTCTTATTTTTTAAAAAAAATTTTTATTGTCGCAGTGGTGAGTCGGGCGCGGGAAAAACCGAAAGCACCAAGTTGATCCTTCAGTTCCTCGCGGCCATCAGTGGTCAGCATTCCTGGATCGAACAGCAGGTCCTGGAAGCCAACCCCATCTTGGAAGGTGAGTTTTTGCGCCTGGCACGGAAAAATCTTAACTTTTGGGGGCAAAAGTGGAGTAGATGATAACTCCGATCGAACTCCAGACCTTTCAACAAACGGACAAACCAACGTTGGGCCAATGTGGCTCTCTTTCTTTGACCATGCTGGTTAAGTTGAGAAGCAGATATCTGCAACTGAAGAGTAACCAAGAGGCTTAGCGGACTGGAGGATAAAACATGTAAAGAACGGTTCGGGAATCGGGTATGCTTAGTTTAATGAAAAGAAAGACTTAGGGTGACATGACAGCCGTCTTCCAATATTTGAGGGGCTACCCCCAAAAAAGAGGGAGTCGAGCTATTCTCCAAAACATCTGAAGGGGCGGTTTAAGAAGCAATGGGTGGAAACTCATCAAGGAGAGAAGCAACCCTGAATTAAGGAGAAACTTCCTAACAGTGAGGACAATCAATCGGCGGAACAACCTGCCACCAGAAGTTGTGAATGCTCCAACACTGGAAGCCTTTTAAAAGATGTTGGATAACCGTTTGTCTGAAGTGGTGTAGGGTTTCCTGCCTAAGCAGGGGGCTGGACTAGAAGACCTCCGAGGTCCCTTCTAACTCTGTTGTTCTATATTCTAAACTTTCAGGTGGTTTAAAACATTTTTTGTTAATATAACAATTCTATTCTATTCTATTTTTAATTCTATTCTATTCTCTTTTCTATTCTATTCGTTTCTCGTCTCTTCTATATTCTAAACTTTTGGGTGGCTTAAAACATGATTGTTTTAATATAACAGTTCTATTCTATTCTGTTCTATTCTATTCTATATGCTATTATACTCTATTTCTACTCTATTTCTAGTCTATTCTACAGGCTGTTCTGTTCTATTCTGTTCTTTTCCTATTCGTATTCATATTCCATTCCATTCCAACTATTCTATTCTATTCTATTCTATTCTATTCTATTCTATTCTATTCTATTCCATTCCATTCCATTCCATTCCATTCCATTCCATTCCATTCCATTCCATTCCATTCCATTCTATTCTATTCTATTCCATTCCATTCCATTCCATTCCATTCCATTCTCTATTCTATTCTATTCTATTCTATTCTATTCTATTCTATTCTATTCTATTCTATTCTATGCTATGCTATGCTATGCTATGCTATGCTATGCCATTCCATTCCATTCCATTCCATTCCGTTCCTTGGATCTTTATTGGACCCAATGCCCCATTTAAACCTGGTTTGGAAGAAAGGGCTTAGTGCAATCCTGGTTACAACTTCGTCTGTCTGTCTTGTGTTAGCTTTTGGCAACGCCAAGACCATTCGCAACGACAACTCAAGCCGGTTTGGCAAATACATTGACATCCATTTCAACAAGCGAGGGGCGATCGAGGGAGCTAAAATCGAGCAGTACCTCCTGGAGAAATCCCGCGTCTGTCGACAGGTAAGGATACCTTACAGACACAGACACGCACCCCTCAGGTGTACAGGTCGTCCTCGACTTATGACTGCCCATTTAGTGACCATTCAAGGTTACAACAGCACAGGGAAAAAATGATTTGTGGCTGTTTTTCACACAACTGTTGTGGTATTCCCCAAGGTCACGTGATCAAAATACGGATGCTTGCCAACTGACTCGTAGTTATGACGGTCACAGTAGACTGGGTTCACATGATCCCCTTTTGTGACCTGCTGGCAAGCAAACCAATGGGGAAGCCAGATTCAGTTAACTGCCACATTCCTAGCTTAACAACCACCGCGAAAACAATTAACCAGTGGAAATAAAAACCAGTGGAGGCTTTTAAGAAGAAACTGGGCAGCCATCTTGTTTGAAATGGAATAGGGTTTCCTGCCTCTGAGCAGGGGGGTGGACTAGAAGACCCCCCAAGGTCCCTTCCAACTCTGTTATTCTATGTCCTAAGGTCTCCCTTCTCCTTTTCTCTTTTTCCTCAGGCTCGAGATGAGAGAAACTACCACATATTTTACTGCATGCTGAAAGGAATGAGCTTGGAGCAGAAAAAAGTGCTGGGACTTAGGAAAGCAATGGATTATAACTATCTTTCCATGGTAAAAGGTTAAAAATAACAATAATTTTTTGAATCTCTTTTTTTCTGCTCGGTCCATAAGCGAGCCAGGCTGCATCCTTGTCATAAACTAAGCCACGATAGAAAATATTTATAACTTGGGTGGTAGATGTCGGTGATGGTTTGCTCCCCTGGCTTGCTGTTTTGTTTCTGAATGTTTCATCACCAGGCTAGGCAACCTGCTCAACAAGACTTTGGCTGAAGCATCCTGTGTTCAGATCTTTGTTATTGATATCATGTGGTTGGTGGGTCATGTGACCGCCTGGTCATGTGATGTGACATGCCATGCCACCCTATGCCCGGTATCGAAGTCTGGTATTCTATAAACGGAACGATCAACCAACCTGAAGCCAGCTTACCAACGCCTTAAGCAGGGGTGGGATTCAGCCGGCTTGGGTCGGTTCAGGTGAACCGGATGTTAAACTGACTGGCTGGCCCCGCCCACCCCACCCCTCCCAGGAGTCTCCATATGGCCCGTTTTGGATGCAGGTAAGTCCACGCGGAGGCTCAGAGAGGGTGAAAAATGCAGGCAAGTCCACGCGGAGGCTCCGAGAGGGTGAAAATGCAGGTAAGTCCATGCGGAGGCTCCGAGAGGGTGAAAAATGGGCTTTCCGGAAGTCTGGAATGGGCCTGTTTCCAGCTTCCGGAGGGCTTCCAGAACCCACAGGAGGCCATTTTCATCCTTCCAGAGGCCCAAGGGAAGCCTCCGGACTCTGGGGAAGGCAAAAAATGGCCCTCCCAGAAGTCCCAGTAGGCCACGCCCACCATGGCCATGCCCACCCAGCAAACAGGCAGAGAACCACTTGAATCCCATCCCTGCCCTTAAGGATCCATATCCATTGAGCGACCAACCAATGATGGCACCGACCACGTCTTCGCTAGGTGACCTTCACACGACATCACCAGCCGGTCACATGGCATGTCACGCACAACGTGAGCAGCTGATCACATGACCTACCAACCACCTGACCACATGGGATCAATAAAAGCAGAGAAGGAAGACATTCCAGAAAGAGTGCAGAGAAAAGCAACGAAGAGGATTAGGGGACTGGAGGCTAAAATATATCAAGAACAGTTGCAGGAATTGGGCATGACTAGTTTAATGAGAAGAAGGACTACGGCTGACATGATAGCAGTTTTCCAATATTTGAGGAGTTGCCAAAAAGAGGAGCTATTCTCCAAAACACCTGAAGGCATTAGATTTTAAAGGGAAAAGGATAGTTCTCACCCATCTCCACACTGTCACTGACTCCATTCCTGCACTCTTCTTAGATTGAAGCTGTCTCTGGCTGTGTGGTGGCCATCTTGGCCACCTCTTCTCTGTGACGTGGCTTAGAGAGCAATAGCCTTGGGGCTCTACAGGGGAGTTGCGTTCTCCCCTGGAACCTCACAAGGCACCTCTCCTTTGCTTCACCACCCCTCCAGGGTGGCTTTGGCTTTCTCTGGAGCCCACAAACATGAAGAAGCCAGTTATTCTGACCAAGGCTTCCGAGACCATAATTAAGCACATGCTCAGTTAAAACAATTCCTGTTTTATTTCAACCTGTAATTAGTTCCAAATAGTCTCTCGAGATAAGCACCCACCTTTCTTTCCTGTGAAGTGCTGCCAACAACAGAAGTGCCAAATGAACTATAAAAAAACCAACTGAAGTACAAAGTCCACACAGAGCCTCAAGGATTAATCTGAACAGAACGAAAGACTTTGCTTCCTGCACAGGTTTCATCACCTTTGCCTGTCCTTTATCCCTTATGGGAGAGGCAATCACCTCCAAACCTTACTCCCAAGTCACCCCTTTTGTTTCAGCTGCTCTTGCTTTCGAGCAGCTCTGAGCACACGCACACTGGGAACAGGTTCCCCTTGTTCCTCTTCCTCACTGCTGCCAGATTCCGGAGGCTCTGGAGTCAGGACCTCACTCCCAGATGGTCCTGGCCCCATCTCTGCATCAGATGCAGGACCCTCGTCCGAGTCCTCTCCAGACACCCAGATTGGTCCCCGTTCTTCCCCACTGTCCGATTCCGCTGCCATCTCCACAGGCTTCTGGTGAACCACAACACCAGTGCAGGGGACGGAGAGCTCCGTTCCTTTGCTGCTGATGTCGCCACGGTGTCACTTCCGGTCCCCATTCTTCAACCAATGTTACCTATCCTGGTGACGAAAGGTTCAGAATCCAAAAAACAACAAGCCTGGAGAACAAAGCACCATCAACAAACCAAGCCATGGCCTGCCTGTGGACCAGAAATGTCGGTTATCAGGCTCCGTAATGCTTTGCGCTCTCCATCTTGCACTAGGGCAACTGCATTACTTGTGACGGTAGAGACGATAGCAAAGAATACTCCAACATCCGGGCAGCCATGAAAGTCCTGATGTTCACCGACACGGAGAACTGGGAAATCTGCAAACTTTTGGCCTCTATCCTGCATATGGGAAACCTGCGATACGAAGGTAGCATCTTCTGTTAATGTGAAGCCACAGAGTAGGAATTCTACCATCGTTTGGTAACATTTTCCCTTTTCCAGTCCGTGGTTATCTAGAAAGGAAAATATGTATAGATCAGGGTTGAAATGAGGGGTCTTTGAGTTCAATTGTTTTCTTTGCAGACGTTTCATTACCAGCTAGGTAACATTATCAGTGCTAGGAAGGAGCATGAGAAAGAAGAGGAGAAGGAGGAGACTAGGGGATCCTTGGTACCTTGTAAGCTTGGTGGTTTTCTTGCAGACATTTTATTACCCCACTAGATAATAACATCAATGCTGGAAGGGTTTGAGAACTGTGGAGATGAGGAAGAAGAAGAGAAAGAGGAGGAGGAAAATTGTGGGATCCTTGTTGCTCTCTGAGCTTGGTTGTTTTCTTGCAGACCTTTCATTACCCAGTTAGGTAACATCATCAGGGCTAGAAGCGAGTGGGGTTAACCTGTGCAAACAAGCCTCTTGTATATAAACAGAGAGCAAACCCCAATCCCACGTCTGCCAACAGTTTGTTTCTCCTTCTCTCTCCGCAGCCCGCAACTACGACAATCTCGATGCTTGTGAGGTTGTCCATTCTGCGTCCTTGATAACGGCTGCGTTGTTGCTGGAGGTGAGCTGGATTCTCTCCCGTCCTGCTTAGGTAGAAGCTGTAGGAAGCTTCCCTTACAGTAGAACAATGGCCCCTTTATGACTTGCAGACTTCAACTCCCAGAATTCCTCATACCACTTGGTACCTTTAAGGCTTGTGGACTTCAACTCCCAGAATTTCCCAGCCAGTCATACGGCTTTGCCCCTTTAAGGGTTGTGGACTTCAATTACCAGAATTCCTCAGCCAGCCATACCACTTGGTAACTTTAAGACTTGTGGACTTCAACTCCCAGAATTCCCCAGCCAGCCACACGACTTTGCTCCTTGAAGGGTTGTGGACTTCAACTCCCAGAATTCCCCAGCCAGCCATACGACTTTGCTCCTTGAAGGATTGTGGACTTCAACTCCCAGAATTCCCCAGCCAGCCATACGACTTGGCACCTTTAAGGGTTGTGGACTTCAACTCCCAGAATTCCTCAGCCAGCCATACCACTTGGCACCTGGCTTGTGGACTTCAACTCCCAGAATTCCTAGAAGCTCTCCTATCAGGTAGTCCTTGTTTCAGGTTTTAAAAGGTCATTAAATGAGGCACAATTCACTTAACACCTCCTTTAGCAACAGAAGTCTGGACCTCAATTATGGCCGTAAGCTGAGAAGAACCTGTAGCTTGGTTAACAACAAGAGAATCATTGGTTCACTCTAAGACCGTGTGATGTTTGTTTAACATCCTCTGCCGGAAAAGAAGGACAGTTGTAAATTTGGGTTGGTCACAAGGAACGCTAACATAGCATTTATTGTGTGCAGGCTGGGGAATTCTGGGAGTTGAAGTTCGCACATCTTAAAGTTATCGAGGCTGGGATACCCTGGGCTAGGGAATATACAGTATTTCCTCCCCAAGTTTAAGGTCCTTAATATTTTTTCCGTGCAAAAGTTTGGCTACTTCTGCAAATTTCTGCAGTGTGGCTGCCACTTAACTCCACTAGAGAAAAGAACAAGAGAACTGGAGGGTTTTAAGAAGTGACTAGACACACACTTATCTGAAACGGTATAGGTACTGTAGATGCTTGAGCAAGGGGTTAGACTAGAGGATCTCCAAGGTCCCTTCCGGCTCTATTTCTGTTTCTATATTTCTAATTCTAAATCTCTTCTCTTCTATATTCTCTTCTAATCTATTCTATTATTTACTTTCTATTCTATTCTATTTTGATTTCTTATTCTATTCTATTCATTCCATTTCATATTTTCTATTCTATTCTATTATTTACTTTCTATTCTTTTCTATTTTGATTTTCTATTATTTTCTTTTTATTCGATTCTATTCCCTATTCTATTCTATTCTATTTTATTCTATTCTATTCTATTCCCTGTTCTATTCTGTTCTATTCTATTCTATTCCCTGTTCTATTCTATTCTATTCTGTTCTGTTCTGTTCTATTCTATTCTATTCCTTTCTTATTCTATTCTATTCCAATATCTATTCTATTTCAATATCTATTCTATTCTTTATTTCTATTCTATTCCTTTCTCTATTCTATTCTATTCTATTCTATTCTATTCTATTCTATTCTATTCCAATTCTATTCCTATTCTATTCTAATTCTAATTCTATTCTATTCTATTCCTTTCTTATTCTATTCTATTCCAATATCTATTCTATTCTATTCTATTCTATTCTATTCTATTCTATTCTATTCTATTCTATTCTATTCTATTCTATTCTAATTCTAATTCTAATTCTATTCTATTCTATTCCATTCTATTCTATTCCCTGTTCTATTCTGTTCTATGCTATGCTATGCTATGCTATTCTGTAACGTTTCCCCTTTACTGCTTTCTAGGTTGAGCCTCAGGATCTGATGAACTGTCTCACTAGCCGGACTATCATTACCAGAGGGGAGACGGTTTCCACGCCTCTCAGCATGGAGCAGGCCATAGATGTCAGAGATGCTTTTGTCAAGGTGAATTTTGCATCGTCCTCTGCCTTGTGCCTCCATTTCTTGCTCCCTTCTTGAGAAAAAAAACTACATGTCCCAAGATTCTTAGAGAGAGAGAGAGAGCTAGATCTTAACAATCGGAAATGCTTTCTGAACTGTTTTTTTTGCACGAAACAGAAAATGTGAATTCATGATATATGGTTTTTAATGACTAGAAAAAAAATAACAGATTATAGAAAAAGATGAAAATAATGTTCAGAGGTTAGGTTAATTTATGTGTAAATGCTGTGGAAAAAAATCAGACATTTTCTGCATTTTTGTGTTTGTCTTTCTTTTCCCTTTCCTTCTCATTTTCCTTCCTTCCCTCCTTTCTTTCCCTTTCTTTTCTTTTCTTTCCTTCTCCTCCTTCTCCTTTCTTTCTTTCTCTTTCTTTCTTTCTTTCTTTCTTTCTTTCTTTCTTTCTTTCTTTCTTTTTCTTTCTTTCTTTCTTTCTTCTCCTCCTCCCCTCCCCAACTTCTCCTTTCCTTTCTCTCTTTCCCTTTTTTCCTTTCCTTTCCTTTTTCCTTCCCCTTTTTTCTCCCTTTTCCTTTCTCCTTCCCTTTTTTCCTTTTTCTTTTCTTCCCCCCTTCCCTTCTCTTTCTCTATACCTTCCTCCCCCTTCCCTTCTCTTTCTCTATACCTTCCCCTTTCCTTTCTCCTTCCCTTCTTCCATTTTTCTTTTCCTTTCTTTTCCTTTCCTTTCCCTTCAAACAAGTTGTCTTGTTTATAAGACTCCTAGAAACCATGTTTTGTTTATAATGCCATACCACCACTACTACTCCGCAAAAAAGAGAAGGGGGGAAAAAAGGAATGGAAAAAATGGGGAGAGAAAATATTTTTCTACCCCAGAGTGCAGTTTCCCAGAGCCCCGAAACCAGGGGGTAGGATTCTACCGGTTCGGACTGGTTTGGGTGAACCGGATGTTAAACTTGCATCTAGTTCGTTAAGAGTTCTTAACCTAATCTTACGTAGCTTTTTCTCTGGTAATATTACACTAATAACTAGAGCATAGAAAACATTTGCTAGACCAATACTCGAATACAGCTCATGAGTCTGAAACCCATATTATGTATCTGATATTAACACAGTCCAGAAAGTCCAGAAATATTTCACAAGAAGAGTTCTCCACTCCTCTACTCATTGCAGAATACCTTATGCCACCAGACTTGAAATTGTAGACCTAGACAACCTAGAACTATGCCGTCTTAGGTCCGATCTAAGTATAGCATATAAAATTATACATTGCAATGTCCTACCTGTCAATGAATACTTCAGCTTCAACCATAACAATACAAGAGCAAACAATAGATACAAACTCAAGGTTAATCGCACCAAACTTGATTGCAGGAAATACGACTTCAGCAACAGAGCGGTCAATGTCTGGAATACTCTACCTGACTCTGTGGGTTTTTTTCCCGCAAACCCCAAAAACTTTAACCTTAGACTGTCTACTATTGACCCTTTCCTAAGAGGTCTGTAGGGGGCGTGCATAAGTGCACCAACGTGCCCACCGTCCCTGTCCTATTGTTTCTTTTATTTTTCTTATATGTATCCATGTATTCATAACTATGTTTTTACTCATACCTATTATCTTGTAAGCAATTGACAAATAAAAATAATTAAAAAATAAAACTGGTAGCTGAACCAACTGGCTGGCCCTACCCACCCTACCCCTCCCCTCCCAAGAGTCTCCACGTGGCCCATTTTTGATGCAGGTAAGTGGAGGCTCTGGGAAAAATGGGCTTTCCAGAAGTACTGGAAATCCAGGAATGGGCCTGTTTCTGGCTTCCGGAGGATCTCCGGAGGCCATTTTCGCCCTCCCAGAGGCCAGAGGGAAGCCTCCAGACTCTGGGGAAGGCAAAAAACAGCCCTACCAGAAGTCCTGGTAGGCCACGACCACCACGGCCATGCCCACCCAGCAACTGGGCAGCGAACCACTTACTGGGATTTTTGAATTCCCCTCCCCCCTGCCTGAAACCACTGGTTTTACAGCAATGTTTCTTGGACGTGTCAACTACAAGATGGGTGGACTTCAACACCCAGAATTCATAGCGGCTGGGGAATTCTGGGGAATTCTCCACATCTTAAAGCAGTGGAGTTTGATAAATACTGGGCTGGACCAAAAAGAATCAAAATAAGGAGGAAGGGCTCCCAAGGGAGGCTGAAATAAATTATAACGGCTGGTCTTTCCCTCTCTCTTTTTTTTGCATTTCCAGGGCATTTACGGCAGGCTTTTGTGTGGATTGTGGAAAAGATCAACGCGTGCCATTTACAGACCTCCTTCCCACGAGAGCAAAAAGCGTCCGGAAATCCATCGGATTACTGGATATCTTCGGTTGAGAACTTCACAGTAAACAGGTTGTAGGATCTAGGAAAAACGGCGTATGGCATTTATTTCCTCAAAGGCGGTTTGGATGGGAAAGGATCCTTTCACTCCATCAGACAGGGCTGCCAAACCCCCCCCTAAGATAAGGTAATACTACAATGGAGAATGTATATGGACATTCTCTTGCCATCCAGGTCATTGTTGTTCCAAAGGGGCTTTTTCAATTGGATTTTTATTTTCTGGGAAGACATTTTAGCTTCTCATCCAAGAAAGCTTCTTCAGCTCTGACTGGATGGGAGGATTTATACCTCCTGGCAGATAAGCAGGTCATTTGAATCCTTTTAGGGAGTCGTTGAGGCCACTTGGAGGTTTGTCTGTGTCCCCAGAGTCACCTGAGTGGTGCAAGTGGGTGTGGAGCCTTCTTGGAACTGCTGAAAGGACCGTGTTGGCAGACTGGAGATACATGAGGTTGTATCCCTCCCCCTCCATTGTTGAAGGAGGGCTGTTCAATTTTGACATAGCGATAGCAATAGCACTTGGACTTATATACTGCTTCACAGTGCTTTCTGGTCCCCTCTAATCGTTTTACAGAGTCAGCCTCTTGCCCCCAACAATCTGGGTCCTCATTTTACCCACCTCAGAAGGACGGGAGGTGGTTCAACCTTGAGCCTGGTGAGATTTGAACTGCCGGATTGCAGGCAGCTGGCAGTCAACAGAAGTAGCCTGCAGTACTGCATTCTAACCACTGCGCCACCATGGTCATGACCTAGATAGCCTCATAGAATAGAATAGAATTAGAATAGAGTAGAGTAGAGTAGAGTAGAGTAGAGTAGAGCAGAAGTAGAATAGAATAGAATAGAATAGAATAGAATAGAATAGAATAGAATAGAATAGAATAGAATTCTTTATTGGCCAAGTGCGATTGGACACACATGGAATTTGTCTTGATGCAAATGCTCTCAGTGTACATAAAAGAAAAGATACAAGAGTCAAGAATCCTCAGGTACAACACTTAACGATAGTCATAGGGTACAGTAAGCAATCAAATCATACTAAGAAACAGTCAATATAAATTATAAGGATTCAAGCAACAAAGTTACAGTCATACAGTCACAAGTGGGAGGGGGTGGGTGATAAGGAATGATGAGAAGATTAATAGTAACAGTTTTGTGCAGACTTTGTAAATAGTTGGACAGTGTTGAGGGTATTATTTGTTTAGCGGACTAATGGCGTTTTGGAGAAAACTCCCCTTGTGTCTAGTTGTTCTGGTGTGCAGTGCTCTATAGCCTCATTTTGAGGGAAGGAGTTGAAACAGTTTATGTTCAGGATGTGAAGGGTCTGTAAATATTTTCACAGTCCTCTTTTATACAGGTCCTCGATTGAAGGCAGGTTGGTAGCCATTATTTTTTCTGCAGAACCAAACCAGACAGTTGTAAAGGTGCAGATGACAAACCCAATCATTCCACTGTAGAACTGTAGAGGCCACTTAGGCCGTTTGAGCTTCCTGAGTTGGCGCAGAAAGAACATTCTTTGTTGTGCTTTTTTGATGACGTTTTTGATGTTAGGTGTCCATTTTAGGTCTTGTGATAGGATAGAACCTAGAAATTGGAAGGTCTCCACTGTTGATACTGTGTTGTCTAGTATTGTAAGAGGTGGTAGTATGGGATTTTGACCCGCTCTTTCAATCCAGCGGTCCTCTCTGTTCAAAATGTGGACTTGGCTGTCTTCAAAAGAGCATCCATTGTCTTTTAAAAGCGGACGGACTGCTGAATCTAGTCCTGATGGATTTGTTCTCCTATGTTGCGTCACGCGTTTGTGAAATGGTTGTTTTGTTTCACCAATGGACACATCTCCATGTGTCTCACTGCATTGTACTGCACATACTACATTTGCTGTGAAACACTGAT